>NC_090885.1:54285637-54293137 GCF_036669925.1 Montipora capricornis
TGCAGGGAATGTTTTTACATGCAATAGACACTGGTCTTCAAGATGAGGCCATTCGGATCAGGTTAAAGTGGTACTACGATCAAAAAATCATTTCCTTTTTTTCTTCAGATTTTGAAAGCGTGTTTGCTTAACACCTAACTGGCAAAATTTTGAGCTTTGAGTTTTATCCAAAGGCTGTTTATTTTGAGTGTGAGTTTTGGATTTCACGGTCCGCCATTACTCACGTTCAAAACTGGCCGATTGGACCTCAGAGGGTTGGATCTAGAGAAAATGACGTCATTTACTCACTAGCTTAAAGTTTCAGCGTCTAAACGCAATTTATTATATATGGAAAACACGGGTTGAAAAGTCTGAAAGCCCGAAACTCCCGTGCTGCATATTAATTAGGCCGCGTACACACGCTTTGCATTCTTAAACTAGTGAGTGTTTGACGTAATTTTCTCCTCGACCCAGCTCTCTCAAGATTTTAAAGTTAGTAATGGCGGACCAATAAATAAGGAAATTCCAGCTAAAATAAACAGGTGTCTTTTTAAAATCAGAACTTAAAACTTGGGTGAGTTAGTGTTTAGTTAAGGTGGTATCTACCTCAAAAAAACGGCAAAAATACGAATGTTAGTCAAAAAAATTTTTCTAACTGATTTGAAATCTTTTATTGTTTGTTTTTACTTCTGGAGTGTTTTTTCCTAGAATATCTGTTTTGGAAAAACAACATAGTTTTGAAATCCAAAGGAAAAACAAAATTTTTGTTTGGTCGTAGTACCACTTTAAGACCAATATTAGAAAAACCAGATGTACAGGATGAGGATCTAATTCAACAAATGAATGTAGTAGTTTCAGAAGAAAGTGAAAGAAAATCCAGACTGGGCTCTACCCCTCGTCAAAGGAACCCAAGGGGGAACGAAGAGCATGCATCACAAGGGGAAGGAGGATCCATCCAACAAGGGGCAACCGCTTAACTTCCCGGGAAAAGAGAGTCCTAGAGAAGAGGAGTTCATGGCGGCACTACAAGCGGTCCGTTCAGAACTTACCACATTAAAAGAATCAGTTGAGAGAAATCTAACCAATGAGGAACGTTTCACCAGGCCCCTACCTGTAAATCAGAATCTGCAAGGGTATCAGGGCCCAAGGGGCTGTATCGACTGTCAAAAGGAAGGAAAGGGGCAGCTGTGCGACCACTGCCACATTTGTGGTAGTAGTGACCATTGGGCCCGTGGATGTCGGAAACGGAGATCAGGGCCGGGAAACAGACCGGGGCTACAGCCGAGGGACAGGAAGTAGCCCCGCCCCAGGACAGATTTATAAAGTCCCACCAGTGTGCTAATTGTTAGAGGATTGCAGCAGGATCCCAACAAAGTTTCAAACAATGTTTAGGTTGTAAAACAGTTCGTCATTGTGGTCGAAGTTGTCAGAAACGTAACTGAGACAGTCACAATGGTCTCTGCCAAGCGATCCAGCAACTGGAAGCTAGGAACAGTTCGCCAGTACTTCGGGGGGATGGTTATGTATTTTCTAGTCATTTGACACCCAGGCAGCGTGTGTTAGTTGCAAGGTTGGTTGGCAAGAAATGTAAGGTGTCATGTGTTCTCGATGGAGTCCCAGTCGAAGCCCTTTGGGATACGGGTGCACAGGTGTCTATTGTGTCCAAGAGCTGGCTTGAGGAATATTTGCCTCCTCAAAGTTAAGGAACATTGAAGAGTTGCTTGGCGAGGATGTAGGACTGAACTTAAGAACAGCAAATGGTGGAACCATACCATTTGAAGGGTGGGTGGAAGTACGGTTTCAGCTCTCGTCGGACACAGAGTCATCAAGTTCTCTAACTGTACCATTCCTCATTGCAAGAGATGAATTGGAAACTCCAATCATTGGGTACAATGTAATAGAAGAAGTACTGAAGGATAGAGAAACCGAAGGAAGCAGCTCCACTGTTGACATCATGAATACGGCTTTAAAGGAAGTAGCACTGGAGTTACTGCGTTGGTTGATTTGGTGCAAAATGCAAGTATGGAGGACATGGGTGTGTTGAAGAATGGTAAGCGCAATCTGACGGTACCAACGAGGGCAGGCAGTGACAGTACCGTGTAGAATTAACTGTGGTTATCTAGAGGAGAGGACGCCAGTGTTATTTGAACCAGACCCAGGTATGCCTTGGCCAGCCGACTTGGAAGTTGTAGAGCAGCTCCTCACCCTACCGCGAGGGTCGCCACACAGGGTGAACATTACAGTCCGTAACCCCTCAAAGCATGATGTAGTCCTTGGCCGGCAAACACTAACCTGGGACACTTGCAGCTAGTGCAATCGGTTACCCCTTTGTAAGTAGTAAGAAAGGACCTCCCTCATTCGGAAGCTGTGGATCCAAAGGGTACAGGTGGTACCTCACTCCAGGATGGAAACCCATCAGTACCCCAACATCAAGTAAACAGGGAAGTTGCTAATGAAAGAAAGTCCTTCATCCTTCAAGACACCAGCCGTGGTGTTAGGTGACCTGACAGAAAGTCAACGCCAGTTGGCCATGACCATGCTAGAGGAGGAGGCTGCGTCATTCTCCCAAGATGATGATGATATGGGACGGATAGAGAGACTTCAATTAAATTTGGAGTTGTCAGACACCACGCCAGTCCAGAAGAGCTATTCCTCAATTCCCCGTCCCATGTATGCTAAAGTTAAACACTACATTGAAGATCTGCTCAACCGGGGATGGATAACTAAGTCTCAGTCAAATTATTCATCTTCCGTGGTGTGTGTAAGGAAGAAAGATGGAGGGTTACGCCTGTGCGTGGATTACAGGGAGCTGAACCGTAAGACAGTACCAGATAGGCACCCAATACCAAGAATCCAAGAGACACAGGATAATCTTAGAGGGAACTCCTGGTTTTCAGTGTTAGACCAGGGAAAGGCGTATCATCAGGGTTTTGTTGGGGAAAAGAGCAGACACCTGACTGCCTTCATCACACCTTGGGGTCTGAATGAATGGACTCGGATCCCATTTGGGCTGAGTAATGCACCAGCAAGCTTTCAGCGGTTCATGGAAGATTGTTTGGAAGGTATCCGCGACGAGATTTGCATTCCTTACTTGGATGATGTCATAGTTTGTGGTGGAACGTTTGAAGAACATGTGGAAAATTTGCGAATAGTGTTGAGACGCCTGCGCAAACATGGAGTGAAATTGAAGCCAAGCTAGTATAGTCTGTTCCAGAGAGAGGTCCGCTATCTAGGCCGAATTGTAAACCAGTCTGGACACAGTATTGATCCCGAGACTACTAAAGCGGTCACGAGTCTTAGAGAATCTATGCCAGAGACTGTGGGTGAAGTCCGTAAACTAACAGGACTATTAAGCGATTACAGGAGGTACATTAGTGATTTCGCCAAGATTGCAAAGCCCCTTTACGATCTTCTTAAAGAACCTGAAAAGAGAGGACAGTCGCCGCGGCGAACTCAGAGGAGAAATACAAGACCAGTTAGAAATAAGGGACGAGTATCATCCCGGGAGCCAGTCAACTGGACCAGTGAACACCAAGCCCCAATCGATAACCTTATCAGTGCTACTAGTAACCCACCTGTGATGGCTTACCCTCAATACACCCAGCCATTTATTCTTCACACGGATGCGTCAGAACAGGGCCTTGGGGCAGCAGTTTACCAGAAGCAGGCCGGTCAACTAAGGGTAATTGCTTACGGATCTCGTGCGCTAACTGCAGCGGAACGGAACTATCATCTTCACTCCAGTAAGCTGGAATTTCTGGCACTTAAGTGGGCCATAACTGAACAGTTTCGGGACTACCTGTATTATGCCCCGCACTTCACGGTCTACAGAGATAACAACCAGTTGACCTATGTCTTAACTACGGCGAGACTAATTGAAACTGGACACCGTTGGGTAGCAGAGCTGGCTGACTTCCCCTTCACGATAAAGTACCGACCAGGGACGGCCAACCGGGATGCTGATGCTCTCTCTAGGATGCATATGGAACAGTTCATAGACATGTGTACTGAAGAAGTAGAACTGCATTGGATTAAAGCCACAGTCGAAGCACTGAATGCCCAGCGGAAAGGAGATCCAGTTTGGTTCCTATCGCTATCCTGTCAGCCAAGTGAAATGGGACACATTATGAATGTGGATTATGAACCGAGGGTGCAACCTCTCACACCTAAGGAACTGTACGAGGCTCAGAGGAAAGACAAGGTGATGAGTGCAGTGATTCGGTATAAGGGAACCGGCAAACCATTCGCAGCACAAGACAGGCGCCAGGCGTCACCTGCAGTACAGTCCCTTCTACGTGAATGGAGTAAACTCGCAGTTGGAGAAGATGGAATCCTCCGGCGCAGAAGTGGGCCTAATCTCCAGATTGTCCTTCCGCAGAAGTTTCATCGAATGGTCTACAAAGAGCTACATGAAGAAATGGGACACTTAAGGACAGAAAGGGTCCTTCACCTTGCCAGGGAACGGTTTTATTGGCCCCGGATGAAAAGAGACATTGAACATTACGTGACGCATGTTTGTAGTTGCATCAAACAAAAGAGACCAAACATCTTGCCAAAAGCACCAATGGAGACCATACGGAGTAGCACACCCTTCGAACTGGTGTCATTGGACTTTGTACACCTTGAAAAAAGCAAAGGGGAATACGAGTATATCCTGGTTATAGTTGATCATCTTACAAGATTTGCCCAAGCGTATGCGACCACCAACAAGTCTGCACGAACAGCAGCGGACAAATTGTATAATGACTTTATATCACGTTTCGGGTTTCCGGCAAGAATCTTGCATGGTCAAGGTGGTGAATTTGAAAATCAGTTGTTCCATCGGCTGGAGGAATGCTGTGGTATGCTCAGATCTCGAACAACGCCTTATCATCCCCAAGGAAACGGAAAGACAGAACGCCTGAACCAAACACTGCTATCCATGCTAAGAACTTTGCCTGAGCACCAGAAGTCCAAGTGGAAGGACAGCCTCCAAAAAGTGGTTCATGCTTACAATTGCACTCGCCATGAAGCGACAGGATATTCGCCGTTTTTCCTATTGTTTGGCCGATCCCCAAGACTCCCAATTGATGTCATATTTGGTACCAAACCCACTGCCTACTCAAGTTACCCAGCTTATGTTAAGGAGTGGCAAGAGGTAATGAAAGAAGCATACGGAATAGCCACTAAGAAATCTCGGCTATCTGGACTCAGAGGCAAGAAACAGTATGACCGGAGAGTTCACAGTCCAGTACTCCAGCCAGGCGACCGAGTCCTTGTACGAAACTTAAGTGAGAGAGGCGGCCCTGAGAAGCTGAGGTCCT
This sequence comes from Montipora capricornis, assembly GCF_036669925.1. Lineage (NCBI taxonomy): Eukaryota > Metazoa > Cnidaria > Anthozoa > Scleractinia > Acroporidae > Montipora > Montipora capricornis. The sequence goes on from NC_090885.1 coordinate 54,290,920, forward strand.
ACTGGGAAGACACCATCCACCAGGTAGTGAAACGTAAAGGTGAAGAGAGTCCAGTTTATGAAATTATGCCTGAATCTGGTGGAGGGCGACACCGCGTGACTCACCGTAACCTTCTACTGCCATGCAATGATCTTCCTTTTGAAGCAAGGCCCGGTGACACCCGCAAAAGATCAAAACGGAAGTTGCCAACTGCCCAGCCACATCTGTCGTCACCAGGGGCCTCCAATGTCGGAGACAGTTCTGAAGAAGAATCCGCAGTGATGTTAACCTTCACTCCTGTAGAGCCAGAAAGCGCGTTGTCAGAACGTTACGTTAAGTTACTTTCCTTTTTGCTTGAGTAATTTGTTTATTACAAGTTTGATCTTTACTTGCTGTAATTGAAAAAAAAAAGAGTTCATTACTTGTTGTAGAATTGAATCCATGTAGGCAATACATACTTTTTTTAACACAAACTTGGAAACTTGTTCCTAATTATACACCAACATTCCACAATTACTGAGTTGCAATATAAGTTAATCAATGCTTAACAAATGTCGACTTCATTACCAGGGTTTCACATCTTCCCAGGATAAGGTTGATAATATACATGTACTTCAGAGTAATGCTAAATTTTCACATGCCTGACATATATTTCAACCACAGTATAAACGCTTGGCAAGGGAAATGTCTGGCACCTAACCTTTAATAGTTTAAGTTTAGTTTAATAATGCTTTATACCACTGTACAAATATGTGAATAATATAAGGAAAATATATATATATAAATAGGTACAGAAGGTAAAGGAAAGCAATAGGGGGAAACTGAATTCCCATATAAGAACTGCTCTCCAAGCTAAAAGATCATAAACCTTGATTACAGAACTGTAACTTGTAGCAAAGAACATCGACCACTACAAACATTGAACATTTAATTTTTTCTTAACCAGGGAACAAAATTATATTTTGAAGTACTTCAACTACTAAAATTAAGCTTACAAGTATAAGAGATCAATCATTCAATGCCTGACAGCTAACTGACATTTCCTAAGGCCTAATAAAAGCCACTGTTCATAACAGAAACACGATTTTAGATCAAGTCTTGGAACAAGTTTTAAATTCCATTTGGTTTAAGTTATGACTGTGATACATATAAGACAAGAAGAAAGGCAAATTAAAGATCCAAATCCCAGTCTGCAGATCAACTTTAGGGACAAGATCTAAAATATCAGTAAAGTAATGATGATCAAAAACAGTGTTTTAAGCCTTAATCTAGAAGCCTTGTAGTCTTTATACTTACATCTATTTTGTAGAGCCCAAAGATGAAGATTTAGTTCCTTATAAATCAATTACAGACCTTTTCTGTGTGTAAAAATGCTCTCCGATTCTTCCCCACACTTCAAATCGTTTGACCGTTAAAATCACGCGCGCCTTCTAACAGCGTTGCATCATGGGTGATAGCACCCGTTCCCAGGGTCTTCGCGACTGGTCCCAGGAGCCCGTTTCTCGAAAGCCCCGAAAACTTTTCGGGCTCGTAAAGCCATTTTTAGTTCATCTGTATCTAAAAACGGAGAAGTGTATACGCCTGAAATCCTCAGGCAGGGGATCATATTGGGTTCCTGAGCACCCGAGGCCGATCAAAACAAACAGAGTCCGAATACAGAACCCGGATCCTACAATAACTAACGGACTCCGTAATAGTAGCAAGGGTTAAGTGGACCCCGTTTTAAGTAGTACCCCGAAGTTGGATTTAAAAAAAGAAACACTCGGCGCCCGATATTCTCACTCGAGCCCCTTATTGGACGAAGGCTTCCCCCCCCGCTTCCCTTGTAAACAAACGGACTCCGAAACCAAACATCACAGCGGATGAAAGATCGGGCCCGAAATCGGCTGCGTTTAAACGTTTTCACTATCTCTGTTTTTTCTCCGTTTTATCGTTAGTCTTTTGTCTTTTCTTTTTCAATTTTTTCCGAGGCGTAAGAGACATTTCGCTGAAAAGAAATCTAGCAAAGGACGGTGAAACGCAAGAAATAAAATTCTTTCTTTAACTGGTCGTTATTACCACACACCTTTTCTTTTCTCTCACACCACAGGAAGCCCAAGCTCAGTTTTTATGGGACAATAGACCCTTCTCCAAAATGGCGCCGACCGAGGGAGGTCTGGAAACTGGGGGTATAGAGTATTTGCAACATGGCAGAAAGCGTGCAAGACGAAATGCAACAGAACGCGAATTTCATTACAGA
>NC_090885.1:54298137-54308137 GCF_036669925.1 Montipora capricornis
GTCGGCCAGCTCTGGGATAACCTATCCTCAATTTTCGTTTACTTTTCCGCTATTTTTTGCAAAACTAGGTTACAAAATGAGTTTAAAATTCGCATAGAAACCTATGCGACCTAGACCCGATGTTTCAGACGTTTCGATACTCCAGCCAATCCTTTTTTATTCATCAAAATAAATAAGGGGGGAATCAGTGAAACACTCAAGTGTTCCTAGAAATAAAATGTAGCCTTTATGGGGCAGACAACCTGTAAAAAATGCGATCAAGCGCGCGTGTACTGAAAACTCTCGCGGGATCAGTCCCTCGCTCTCGCGTGTATTTCTTGCAACCTGGATTAGGCGGTCACCCTGTATTAAGCGGTTAGTTAGCCATTCCCCGAGTGTCATACCGAGTGTGACCGCTATATGAATACCAAAAAAGCATTAAGTAATATCAAAAAGAGGATTGTAATTCTTGAAGATATGACTACCAAAAAAGCATTAATATCGAAACGAGGAAAGTAAAGGCGCAATATATTACTACATCCCTTAAGACCCCTTACCTTATCAGTTTTAGAGGAAAAGAAAGGTGTGAAGTAATGACAAGATTAGAAACAATTTTGAAGGGGGTAGTTTCCAAAGAAACTGTGGTTGCAGCGTCGGTGGGGAAGTACTATACAAAAATTTGGTTTTATCAACGGAGTTGATAATATAAATTGGCCACCGAACGCTCGAAACCTCAGCTTTTAGAATCTCTGTACGGTGGTCAATTTTCATTATCAACTCCGTTGATAAAACCAAATTTTAGAAATAATTTTGTCTTTCATTTCACCCTCCTTTGTTGCATATCTTTTAAAAAACAAAAAGACAAAAGACTAACGATACAAAGGAGAAAAAACAGAGATAGTGAAAACGTTTAAACGCAGCCGATTTCGGGCCCGATCTTTCATCCCCTGTGATGTTTGGTTTCGGAGTCCGTTTGTTTGCAAGGGAAGGGGAGGAAGCCTACGTCCAATAAGGGGCTCGAGTGAGAATATCGGGCGCCGAGTGTTTCTCTTTATAAATCCACCTTCGGGGTACTACTTGAAACGGGGTCCACTTAACCCTTGCTAACATTACGGAGTCCGTTAGTTATTGTAGGATCCGGGTTCTGTATTCGGACTCTGTTTGTTTTGATCGGCCTCGGGTACTCAGGAACCCAATATGATTGAAAAGAATATGTGAATACAACAGCTCTGTAATCACAAGATGCGAGATTTTGCTCTGGCTTTACGGGCCCGAAAAGTTTCCGGGGCTTTCGAGAAACGGGCCCCAGGTCTCCCAGTGCATTCGAAGCTCGATTACTTTCCACAAAACGTCAGGACCTTACATTGGAACCTGTAACAAACCTCTGTACAACAAAGTCATCGATATACCGGTAACCACCGATAATCTTCAGCCCGGCCAAAGATACAGAAAAATGCATGGATTATAACCTCGATAATCACAATCGAGAAGCCCAAACCTAATATAACGAAGGAATTTTTAAAAGTTTTCTGAGGTTTCACTGTATCAGTACATGCCTGTCATAGGCTGAAAAGTAGTGCTTACTTATTCATTTTATCATTTTTTTATTGGGAGACAGATGAAGTATGCAGTCAGGATTTAAGTGGCAGAAGAACATACGGTAAACATTGGTGCTCTTATTTTACCGTGCTGAGCGTATTCACAGTTTTGCCGAAAACTGATGTCTGCGTTCGTAGCCTACAGTAAGACGAGCTCCCTCTTAATTAAGACGCTACTATCTTCATAACCTTCTCAGCGTCTTAAAAATAAGTTAAGATAAAATATCATCTTAATCTAATACCCGTTTTCTCAATTTAAGAAAGAAACGTCTTGGATAAGGGCGACGAAATCTTAGGCAAGGTATATACGTCTTGCAATAAGACATGCCCACCATCTAAAATTAAGATCTTTATTCCTCTTACGTTTTAGTAAGACACTTTTAGCCTTAAAGTAAGATACATTTGTCTTAAATAAAAAAATAAGATCTTACGATAAGATGAATCCATCTCATCATACGAGTACCTGTTTCTTACTCAAGAAGACTTACATCTCAGTGTAAGATTTTAGTTTTTACGGAGTAGAGTTGCATATTGTAAACAAATAAGCTTAGGTTTCTTTCGTTTTTCGCCGTATACCAATAACTTCACGTCTAAAAGTAATAAAACTGTATTTGTAAATACTGCCAGGAGAGTTTTGAAGTTTTCTTTGTGTTAGATGAGACAGCAGCTTCGTAGACTACTATAATTTATTTTGTTTACCGTTGGAATATAAAGGAAAACCATTGATTTGCTATCTTTGACAGCTTTTGACGCTCGTATGTTGTCATGCATCTGCGTTTAATTATTGGGTTTAGTGAGATGCTTTGCTGAATTTCTTTAAAGTTATTGATAAAGGACTGGTAAAGCAACGGCCGAAAAAAGGACTGCGAAGCCGTTGGCAAAAATAGCACTTGAGATTTTGCACATTTTCCGGCGCAATTTTGGGACGAAACAGCCGAAACTACAAAATCGTCCAAAATTTGCTTCACATGTTGGATTACTGTATAATTTTTTACAACATCCAAGTAAATAACTGAAGCTACGCTTTTAGGCTTGCCTAGATCTATATATTAAGACTGAGTTCATGAGAGGACCAGGCAGGTGTGATACAAGCCATCACACCGATTTCAATGAAACATGGCCAAAATGAAGGATACTCCAAGCAACCCTGAAAGACAGAGTGGGTTGGCTCTGGGATTTTTCTCAAGGTATTTAGACCACCCCCCCTGGTTTTGGGGCCAAAATTCTCAAAATTGAACCAAAATTAGCATCAAAATCAAAAAAGCTTCCTGACCACAGAATACAAACAATTTTATTATCATTTTTCCTGAAGGTAGACTGGTCCTTCAGTAGCTTACCACAGTGGTTTGAAATCATACAGATTGACAGGTGCCAATCACGAGTTGTCAATACCCACCCAAGTCACGAAAGATTTTGCTAACATGAAATTTAGGTCAACTTCTGATTCAAATTTAGTAAAAGTTCAAGCTTCTTTCGGAAACCTATTTATATTATGATTAACATCCATCCTTGCTCTGACAAGAGCAAGAATAAAATTTTTGGCATCTGTTCTTTTATGGCGTCAACAGGCGTTGCAGGAACATGCACAGCGACCATGTCCAACAGAGAGACATCGGCAAATCAAAGAAAATAACCCTTTACAGTATTAGTTCTTAAACGCAATTTTAAGGTTAACAGGACTTACGCTGTCTGTTTATTTCATTTACGGCAAATAAAGGTAATTGAAGGCAAAGATAACTGAAATATATCTCGTACGAAATTGTAATAACGCCTCAATTCCAATGTCATAACATCAATACGGAAATAAAAATCTGCCTTAATTAATTTGTTAACCAATTTTCTGCTAGTATGAATTTTCCTGGTCATTATCATCTTGTTTGGGTTGTTTTCAAAACCATGCTGAATAGCTAGCAGTCACGAAAATTCTAGTTTGTTAAATGCCAATACTCACCTACACACAGTGGCATTGAATATTTTCGTGTGCACAATTGTCCTTTGTCGCATTCTCCTCTAAAATAATCCTTTTGTCAGGGTTGTCGAGTCCTGGGTCCAATCAGAGGGTTCTTCTTTAAGTATGGTTTTAAAAAACCTCGAATTAACAATATCATATTCAGCGCTATCGATCGCTTTAGTTCACGTCGATTTCAACGTCAACAACAACATGAGCCCGTGAGCTTGAACAGTGGTTGCAGACCACTGTAAGGGCCGATTTACACGATACGATTTTGTCGCATGCGACAAGCTCACGACAGGCCTACGACATGACTTTACGATTGTCGGAGCGTTTTAAAACAAGTTTTAAAATGCTACGACATTTTTGCAGACGTACACACCAATCGTACATCATGTCGTGGGCCTGTCGTAAGCTATTGTCGCATGCGACAAAATCGTACCGTGTAAATCGGCCTTTTAACACTGTCCATTCGTTTGTTACATCCGTTGGTTGAGTGATTTTTAAAGTGCAGGAAAATTGTATAAGATCCTGTTTTATCACATGTTGAACCTAAAAATGTTTTTTTTGTCTTTTCTTCTTATCGAAATATACATAATTTGTTACAAATGATTCCCTACGGTAAAAAACGTCACGTGGTGCTAACCGGAAATATCAGTTTTTAACTGAGGCCCGGTTCAGACGCCGCTTCATATCTGATGGCACGGTTTTAGCTAAAATCGTGGCCCCCAAAACATCGTTTCTCACGCCTTGCCCTAATATTTTGCCCTAATAAACCTTGGGAGCACGCGCTTCTCGGATAAGAACGATAAGCCGGAGGTCCCGTCTCACGGCCCTTGTTCATTAAAGAGCCCACACACTATTCGAAAAGAGTAGGGCATGGTCTGACCTTTCCAGCATGTGGTCGGCTTGGCAGGATTAGCTTGAAGGGCTTCTGTGTGAATGAGACCACAATTGTGTATAACAGCCAGAAGTCAGGCTACTTAGCCAAGTGCTGGAGCCTTTAACAAGTTCTCGGAGGGACTTATGGGAAGAGTCAATGTCTGCATTTGGTTCGGCAGCTCCAATGTCGAATAATGCGACAGACCCCTGTCGAGCTCAACGTTTTTGCCACACCAAATTAAAACTACCATACCAAGCTGATTCAGACGTCGCTCTTTTGCCGTACTTAACTCCTCAGTTAGGTTCGGCATAAAGAGTGGCTTAAATACAGGCATTTAATGTATTATTGTAAAACTCCCTGAAGAAGTCTACGTTAGCTAGACCAGAGTTAACTCTGGCTAGACGAAACGCGTTGGAGAATAAACAAGTTTTACAGTTATAGTTCGCAGAGTGCTGCTCCCTAGATAATTTTTTTTTTTTAATTTTAAAAAAATAACTTTTTTAAAAATTCTCTAATCAGAGCTATCCATTCCTTCACAGTCACCATACTGAAAGTTGAATTATGGCGCGAAAAAGATGGTATCGGACCCAGGCCTTTACCTTTCTCCCTAGTGGAACAAAGATTAGGTTCGACACATAGGGCGCCGTCTGAATCAGATGTCGCGCCAATGTCGCACCAAAGTCGGAGTTAATTCAATTAGGTTCGGCACATGAGTGGAGCGGCGTCTGAACCAGGCTTAAGATGTTTTCCGCGACAATGCAGTGCTCATTTTTTAACTTGCGAGGCTAGGTGTAGGATCTCAGGCGAATGGCTTTACTTTCTTGCTCGTTTGCAGCTCATTCAAACAAGAATTGTGACATTTCTAAGCGTTATCCAGGGGTCAAGGAATTTTTTCCTCTGACTTCTTGTAAGAAAGATATCAGGTCGCATCTGAAGACGATAAAAGTGGGTCAAACTAGTCTTCCAACGGAGAAAGATTTAATTCTTGCTCGTACTGGTCATTTTCGTGAGGATGGAGCCAACATGACAATATGTCCAGCGCACCGTGCCGAACTTGGAACATTTTGGCGGCCTAGGAGAAAATGTGCGCACCCTCTGCATGGAAATCGGAAAGGCAAGCCAGAGAGGGGAGCTAATCTCGCAATGAGCGAGGAAATAATGGCAAAGTGGAACGCACTCGTTCCGATTGGTGCAGGTAAGAGGGCAAAATTAGTATGATTTTGCATATGTGCACCGTAAAGGTGACAGTATTCTTTAGTTTCGCATTTTTTTCAACAAAGCTCATCGCAATTAACTCTTTTCCAGGAATTTGCAAACTTTGTCGAAGTGATCACCTTGCTGCTATCCGAATTGACCAGCCCAGTAATGTCTTATTCGTTGAGAATACTGGCGAGCCATCTGCAGCTGCAGATGCTGAGGATGTGTCTGAAACAATGATCTCAACAGAACCGCATACGTCTGGTGAAACTAGAAGGCTACCGGAGGTATGTTTTACAATTGTGACAATACTGAACTACTAGATTTAAAATGTTAACACTGAACAAACTAAATTCAAATAGTTGTGAGGGGTTGGCGCATTGGTAAGATCTCTGCCTTCCAACCTTAAGGTCCCGGGTTTCATTCTCGGTTCTGCCGAGACTGGAATATTTGGCGACCTTCTTTCCCGCTAAAGTTCACTCAGCTTTCCATCCTTCCGAGGTCGGTAAAATGAGTACCAGCATGCATGGACTGTTTAGAAGCGGCTGCAATTTGCGCCTGTATATGCTTACAGTCCACTGGGGGTAAATTGATCATTGTAAAGCGCCTTTGAGACGTGTGATAAGGGCGCTATATAAATGCACCACTTTATTATTTTTATTTTTTGTACCGAAGAGAAGAGAGTCATTTTTTTCTTTCGTTATATCTTGTGCTCGACGTTTGGACGGGTGTGGAAATCAATCGGAAATATGGTAAAATTTATAGCCAAAATTTGTCTCGCAGAAAAAAATGCCGGAAATAACAGCTAAAAAGATTACTGTTGAGGCCCTGTTTAGGGGAGTTTTAGTCATCCCTTATCTCTAGAATTACTGAGACTGTTATCCCTAAAATTACTTATTCTTGGAATTTGACAGTAAGGGGCAATTTTAAAGTGTAAAGCGACCCGTTTTTTCACAGATAACCTAATGCACAAGCGGTTGGCCGAATTAAAGAGCCTGCGAGCAAATCTTGGACATCTTGCTTGAATTTCGACTGATAAATGGCCCGTTACTGTTCATTACCAGTCGCCAGTGATGTGAATACTCGGCAAAAAAATGACCAAAACTATAATAATTGAGAAATCAAAGCTATTTTTTATTATTACTATTACTATCTCGGCTATCCCTTACTCCTAAAAGGGCCTCACCGATTTAAGCAGATCGTCCGCCTAAAATTCAACTCTCTTATTGACTGAACATTTGGAATGGAAGTACTTCACATTTCTCGTTCTCCTTCAACTTAGACGGTTAGAGATAAAGAGATATGATAAAATATTATAGATATAATAAAACTTTGTCGTAGGTGTCAAACGACGGTACGGGTGTTGAAAAATTATTTGTCAGTTGCCGTCCGCTTTAGTTGTCTAATTACATTAAACAGTCCTATTTGAATAGTTTTGTATTTCCTTATACATGAAGTGCAGGACATAATAATGGGACTAGACCTCAACAAGTCTTCCATAGGAGTTCCCTCAAGATGTGTTAAGCTATCATGTCGCACGTCATGCAGCGTTTTTTTATCACCGATAAAACAATGAAGAGTCTTCCTCGCTGCCTTTAGTTTTCTCGCGCCTCATTTCCCAAGATTTCTTTCATGACATTGAACCTAACTGCCAGTCTTGCATGCATGTGATCCAGCGGGATTTCCACCCATGAACACCCGGCAGCTCATTTTCACCTCATTACATAGCCTAATGATCAATTTTCGAGAAACTTAATTAAATTAATTGATTTCCCACAATTGCTCCCATGTGCAACAAATCATTCGCACACCTCGTAATGTGAAGAACAGTCCCATTATGGATCAAAAGACTGGGCGTATAGTTTTTTCGAGAAAGGTGGTCAAGGAATCTGTGAATTTAATACTCCTCACAATGCCTTTCGCGATTGTCACTCGTACTTTTAAACTTTTTACCGACAATCTTTCTCCAAACAGCTGTATAGTCATCACTGAAACGCCACACACAGTACTAGTAACACGAGTAACGCGCTAATATTTATTTTTGCCCAGAAAACTAAAATAACCGAGATTGCCATATAGGGATATGTTGGTAAACCGTGTTACAGTTGGGAAGGCTATTCTGTTTTAAAACCTTTTCATAGTCCTCGCACAATCTGAGCAGGAAAATCTCTTCTGAACTTAAACAAGATTTGCAAGGATATCTTTTACGCAGCTGTAAAATTTAAAATACTGAAACATTTACGAGTTGAGAAAGTTTCTCTTATAGTTACCCGCGAGCCTTCGAATTTTCGTTTGCATTTGTATACTCCTTGTCTGAACTCTATGTATCCGTATGTTAATCGTCTGGCAACGAGGAACGTACATTTGGGTAACAGTCGCAAGTAAGATGTCATGTTTCCATTTTTTTACATACATGGCTATTTGATAATTTATAATCACTTCTAGACATCGTTTAGTCCAGTGTGCACGTCTTTTTATGCAAACTCTCGTGCGCGTCCTCCACACGTAACACACCTGCTGGTAACACATATACATCTGGAATGTATCGCATGGCTCTACCAGATACGTTATAAGTGACACGTTAAATGGCGCGTTAAATGCTTTGTTTGGTAAAAGGATGACCTTGTATGGACAGAATGCAATTCAGCCCCTTTGATTCACACGCGCTCGCGTTTCTCTCGTCAGTCCAACCTTGAGAAAATTTTGGGCTACTCTTAGTCTTCGAGTTTTATTCTTTACCTTCTGCGATAGCCTGATAAATGCGGGCTCCAAGAGGCAACTGCAACTTCTAAGCGGCACGAACGGTCACTGATTTTTTTGGTAAGCTACTTTCAGTTTGCGAAATTTGAACACATCTGGGTCAAAGGAAAGGGAGAGAGCCGAGGAATGAACTGAGTTGATGCCCGTCTACCCAATCCATTCAAAGCTCTCTAATTTTCGATATTTTGGGGAGTGTACAGCTATTTCTTTGTGTTTTAGCCAGTTATGCCCAAATTGTCAAAACTTGTAAATCCTCTCCACGGTCTATCAGGTAACGAGCACGAGGCTCTGTAGTTTGTGATGGTAATAGAAATTGGAAATAATGTTAATAATATTTGGATCCTGTGTTTACCTAGTAAGAAGGCCTCGATGTTTATTTTCATTGTCTCTAGACTTCTTTACAAGTCAACAAGCCTAGCGTATCCGATGATAATGGTTCAGACGTTTTCTCATCTGGCTCACAAGAATCTCTGACAGCAGGAGAAACATCAACAGAATGGCAGCCCACGCCACAGATACAGATGAAACTTCACTCACTCAATAATTTTCTTAGGCAATCTGGTGATGGCAGAGTGAGTCCTATACGATCTCAGCTCAGTACTAACGTGGACAACATCTCATCACCCACTGCCCGCTATTACAGGCGCAAAGGGGTGCAAGCTGTTGAGTCAGTTCTAGATGCCATAGCCCCGGGGCAGAATAGATGGCTTCTGCAGCAAGTAATGGAGGCTTGCAGCCATACAACTACTGGCCCGAATGTTAACATATCAGAGAAGACACTACTATCCAGGCTTGTTACCCTTCACAATGAGGCCATTAACTGGTATACAAGGCAGCAAATCCTGTCAGTGTTTGTAGGCGATTATTCAAAGACAGAGCTGCTAGCATTTATTCCAGGTTTAACCAAGTGGAGGATCGATGAAGCAAGGAAACACGCTTTCTATACCAGTCCAGGTCATATGATTGACCCTCCTGTTATACATCGCTGCCGACTTGATCCAGTTAAAGTGGACCATTTTCTAGACTTCATATCAAGTCCATCGTTTCTTCAGGATGTAGCGTATGGGACCAAGAACCTAAAATTGTCAGATGGTGAGACAATAGAGATCCCAAATGTAGTGAGGACGGTCGTAGCCTCCCGACTGATTCATCTGTACCACTCGTACTGCGAAGAATCCGGTTTCAGTGAACCTATTGGTCGGTCCACCCTGTTAAATATCCTCAAGGTAAAAGTCAAATTCAACTTGTTAACATCTATTAAACTAGAAACTTTTCTTGGAGGTTACTAACTTTGAAGAACAAAATTGGATAATGCCTCTAGAAGAATAGCTAATTTAGTTTTCAATCAATAATTATCTCGCAACTGTCTCGTTCATAGATTTGCGCTGCGTCCCAGAAGAAATCCCTAGCTGGACTGGACAGCATACAAGCCGATGGAGTTTTGGCTTTCACAGCCGTTGATGAAGCAACAAATAAACTTTGTTCATTAGGTTTGTTGTTTTTACTGAGACCAATTTTGTATTTCACACTGAGTCAGGACATGTTTGGTTAATGGATAATCAAACGGTTAAAAAGTGTGCTCTTCTTCTTTTTTTTTTTTTTCTATTTCATTACCCGGTCAGGTTTGGAGGA
>NC_090885.1:54310637-54320637 GCF_036669925.1 Montipora capricornis
TCCAGTTTGTAAGATACCCCAAGGATGGGCCCTGAAAACATGGAGACGAACAATCCGCTTCACTGAGAAAGTGAAAACACATCTGAAGAGTATCTTCCTGGAGGGCGAAGAGACAGGGAGAAAAGCCAGTGCTGCAGATGTTTGTAGCAAGATGAGAACTCAGCGCGACGAGAGCGGAAGGAAAATATTCGCCAAAGAAGAGTGGCTGGCGGCCGATCAAATAGCTCGGTATTTCAGCAGACTATCTGTTCTTTATAGGAGTGGCCGACTGGCTCTAGAACAAGTAAACCGTGACTCAACCGAAGACGAGGAGGAGGACTATGTCGCGGAGGCAGAAGAGATCACCACGAGGCTTGAAATACAGAGACAGCTGGAACTGTGATCCGGCATACAATATACTCCAACCACACTGATGCTGCCGAGGCCAGTTGTTCAAAAGGTCCGGTTAGGCTATCACTGGGATAGTATAAATACCGTGGCCAGCTTATTTGCCAAAAGACAGCCGTTGGTTTTACAAATAATTATTCTAAACAAGTTTTTCTTTCTTAGTTTTGAGCTCAGCATTTCACTGAGTTACCTAATGCTCAAATTACTTTTCAAAGCGGGCGATTAGAGCCTTTAATAACGTCTGTCTACGCGTGGATTAGAGTTTTATAACAACTGGTCTCAAAGTACTCGGGCAAAAACAATCCATGAGTAGTGTATAATTGGGTTTACTTTAACGCCTCTCATTGAATTTCGGTGAACAAATGGAGCGCATATTAATGCAACTAAAACGCTCTGGATATTAAAAACCGTTTGAAGCCAAAACTTACTCTATAGCCAAAAAAACCAGGACAGAAATGTTTGTGAAGTGCGGTTGAGAGAGAGAGAGAGATGAATTGAATAAATGATCCTCGCATTTGCTGGACAATTTAAGCAATTGTCTCATATGTACACCTGAAGATTTTAGGTGTCTTCAACGGGATTCGAACATATGACCTCTGCGATGCGGGTGCAGTACTCTATGAAGTCACTCATTTCTTTCACGGGAACACATGAACCCAACAAATTGACCCGCTCTCATCTCAGTGACTTCACAGTTCGGTTGGTAGAGCACTGCACCGGCATCCCTTAGGTCATGGGTTCAAATTAAATCTCGTTGAAGACACCTGAATTTTTTCAGGTGCACACACATATGAGACAATTGCTTAAATTGTCTAGCAAATGCGAGGATCATTAATTTTTTGATATTCTTATTGCTTTTATAAGAAAGTGTGTGTTACGGAAATCCTCCGTTTCAAGGAATTGTATTCGCTTTGAAACAGATCATTTACTGTTGACAGGATACGTAGCGCATCTCCCTAATTGCTAAACCATCATATTTAGCATTTATCCTCCTCAAATTCACTGAGTTATCCGTAGAAAAGGAAAAACGCTTGCCTTGTTTAAAACACAGTCGCGAGATTTCCTTAATTTTTTTCCTACACTACCTTGAAGGTATAGTCTAGAATTGAACATTTCGAAAAAAGTTTTAGTGCCCGTAGCGTCTTTCGATTTGAAAATACAGCATCATTTGAACTTTCAAATTTTCACCTTGCGTGACACCAAGACAGTGGCTGTCTGGTTGAAAGAAAAACCCTTCCTTAGACGTTTGAACAATTTAAAGGTTTCTAGTATGTATAGATTCTGTTGATGCGTATTTATTCCAATTCATGAAAAAAAAAGAAAGCGTTTTCATGGCAAAGTGAATTCCACTTGTACTTGTTGATTTTCGGCGGCTATATTTGTGTAAAATATTGGTACACAAAGATAAAGAGCCGTTAGTTGCGTGAGATGCTTCGGCCAATAGCTAAAATATGATGTACCGCACAGGCTTGAACGTTCACAACATTTCACTTTCTTAGCCTTTTTGTTGAACGGTTCAGAAATTAGCTTTTGTTGCGTGACATTCATAACTACCGCTGACCAACACCTTGGGCTCGCGTTTACCTGTACTCTCGAACTTCATGCCTGCGTTGGTTACTTGTGCAATTATTAATCATTTCTGTTTAGCTCGGGAATCTATTCACCAAGGCAAATTATAATTTCAGCACCGAATGCGAAAAAGGACTGATGTTTATTCTTTGGCGGAGAGCAAAGTAGAGAGTGGATTACATGTCCCTACATCACACAATAACAAAACCACAGTGTTTATCATTGACTATAGCTGTTCAGCACCCACGGTTTTGAAAACAACCCAAACAAGATGATAGTGACCAGGTAAATTCGTACAAGCAACTTTTTGATTAACAAATTAGTTATGACAGTTTTTTATTCGGTATTCATGTTGTGGCATCGGTTATTTTAAGCGTTATTGCAATTTCGTATGAGATATATTTCAGTTTTCATTGCCTTCTTCAATTTCCTTTATTTGCCGTAAATAAAATAAATAGACAACTTAAGTACTGTTAACCTTAAAATTACGTTTAGGAACTAATCCTGTAAAGGGTTATTTTCTTTTATTTGTCGATCTCTTTCTGTTAGACATGGTCGCTGTTCGTGTTCGTTCAACGGCTGTTGACACCATAAAAGAACAGATGCCAAAAATTTTATTCTCGCTCTTGTCGGAGCAAGGATGGATGATACTCGTAATATAAGTTGGTTTCCGAAAGAAGCTTGAACTTTTACTATATTTGGATCAAAAGATGGCCTAAATTTCATCTTAGGAAAATCTTTCGTGACATGGATGGGTGTTGACATCTGTTGATTGACACCTGTCAATCTGAATAATTTGAAACTGCTTTGGTAAGCTACTGAAGGACCATTCTTCGTTCAGGGAAAATGATAATAAAATTGATTGTATTGTGTGGTCTGGAGGTCTTTCTGATTTTTATGCTAATTTTGTTTAAATTTTTTGGATTTTGGCCCCAAAACCAGGGGGGGGGGGGGGGGGGGTGGTCTAAATACCTTGAGAAAAGCCAACCCACTCTGTCTTCAAGGATTTTTTGGTGTATCCTTCATTTTGGCTAAGTTTCATTGAAATCGGTGTGATGGCTTGTATCACACCTGCCTGGTCCTCTCATGAACTCAGTCTTAAAACAATTGGTTCATGCTTTTAGCTGTGCACCATCACTTACGCCTCTTTCGTGCTCTCCAAAGTTCCCGCGTGCTCCATAACTCATTGTAGTTCACCACTAAATTTTTTTTCCGATTCTTTTTGGTTTAAATTGGTCACGTGAAGCGATAGTGTTCATCCGCCGAGAGGCACTATCAGCCCATAGTGCTTGTTCGCGGAAAATACCCGGATGGATAGTAGTCGTCCGTGAAAACTTCTCCGTAAACAACGGGGCTTACAGATAATTAAACAATTGAAATTGCATTGAGTGGGTTTTTGCCTGTTTTCTTTTTCGAATTTTACATTTGACTTAATCGGCTTTCATCTAAAAAAGTTGAAATTAATTCAAAGTGATTCTTGAACTGGCACGCAGAAGAAAATTTAATGGTGAACAATTAAGACAATAGAGTGTTCCTCTTTGCTGGATAGACCATTACTCTAACTCCCGATTGTTTCCTTTTTTCCTGAATGCCCCTGTTTTGTCCCTTTTGTCCCTAAAATGTCCTTTCCGTCCTGTGTTGTGTCCTTCTTGTCCTTCGAATAAACTTGTTAAAACTTGCTGAAATGGTGTTTTTTCTGCTGAGATCTCGAACTGCTAACATGGCTAAGCACGTGTGCCGTGATAGCTCAATTCCGAATTGTGGAGCAAAATATCGCGTTAAATTGTCTAATCATCTCACAGATTTACACGAATTAGACTATCAATCGCAGGAAGTGGTTACAAGAAGTAAAACTAGTGAGACAATCTCAGAAAGAGCAGAGTGCAATGCAGAGCTATGACGCAGTATTCATAACACAGTTCGTATATAACCCCTGCCATTCCCTCTTGGTATTGTATTGACTTTGCTAGTCAGCTAGGGATTTTGACGATGAGACAAACTCTTAGCAGTGTCTATCTTTGATGTGTGTATTTTCATTCACAGTCCAAGAATAATTTAATACTCTAAAGTAGTGTTTTGCGTCGATTTTTGCTAATTTTAAACTAAATAAATTATACATTTCAGTAGCAAACGTTTGTAACTTGATACTTCTGTTTTTCTCGCAAAGGCCCTTTAAGAGAAAAACGAAAGTATCAAGTTACAAACCTGAAACTCTTGTTTTCTCGAAAACACACGGAATATGTCCTTGTATTCTTTTCTCAGCTGGACATAAATGGGAGAAAGTTGTATGACGGATGAAGAAATGGAAGAGGAACGATTCGCTTTATTTAAAACGCAAATTTTCTTTTAGACAGAGCTAAGAGGAACTAAATAATCTAACTATCAAATTGTCACGGAACAGCACGTTCTGTTACTACCTTTGGCGTTAGCATTAAAACCACTTATATTTAAAATACACACTGACATCGATTAATACAACTGAGAAGCGTTTCAACGAGTTGTAATGAAAGTAAACATCACTACTTGACCGAGATTATATCCGTCATCGCTGAACGAGTCCCGTCAGAGACTGATAAAATTTATGCTTTCAGTAGGTGTCGGGTGTTTGACAAGTTTTAACGCACTTACTCGGGATAATTTCGGCTGCGGGTATGACAATGTGGTCCGTTTGATAGAGACAATTAAAGGATGAAATAAACGTGCTAGTGTAGTTTGGAAACAACAGATGATATTTCTAGTACCAAGTTAGGAGTAATTCCAAAATATAACTATCGTGCTAACGATGCTAGAACGCATGCGTATGATTTATTAGGGTTCTACCACAAGGAAAAGCGCTAAATGTTAGTGTGTGATCTTGTATGAAATGTATTTGTCACCTGATATGCAGTTGACTCTAACGCTTAACAATCTACGCAAGCATTTAACGTAAATATCGGTTTGTGGTAAAGAGAAAAGTACCACAAGGAGTGTAAGGGGCTTTCCGAATCAAATATATAGCTTTTTGAATTGTAAAGGGAAGTAACGTAGGTACATTCACAACCCATTTTACGTAGTGCTCACAGACCTACCCCATCCTACCCCCCTTGTTACAAGCCTAATCAATTAATTGAAATTAATTTATTATTCAAACATTAAAGTGTACACCTTATTGCCATAGTGCTATAGTGCTTTAGCGACGTCAACCCCCCAAACCAGGGGGGGTAAGCAGCGAGGGCTGGGACCGAGTTTCTATGATCGCCCCTGTTAAGAAATATGGCCGAGCGAGACTAAGTACTGGTTTGTGAAAAACAAGCAATGGCTCGCAATGGCGGACTTCCGTGAACAGGACGTCCTATAAACGTCGTGTATATTTCACGTTCAAACTTTTAAGAAAACGTTCCAGTTGTCCCTACATCTAAATCTTGGACATTTTGAGGCATCACGAATAAATGTTCCAACGTAAACCTGCTAGCGGAAACTCCACAGTATGAACCAGATTGCAGGCAGGAGTATTTCATTCGAGTAATTTTTGTAGCGGTGTCCTATCAACGGGTTAAACTGAAGTACTTCTTTATTTCCGAACTCCATGATGGTTTAAGGGTTGCCATTTGTGAATAGCTTGAAAGCTACGCGACCCTTTTTGTTTGCGTTTAACTGACAGGGTCAAAGCAGGTTTCTTAGTGAGTGCGTACTGCGTTTTCAAAGGGTTCGTGATCCTCTCTTGCTCTAAGAGTTGTCATTTGAGACAAGCACTATTTAAGACTTCAGTCATCCGACTTTATATTAGTCTTTCTCATTGTCTTATTTTGCTATCCTTCCAATGCACGTCAATACAGGAATACAAAACACTTTAGGCCAAATTTGATGTATTAACATCCTTACCCATCTGTCAGCTTTAGAAGAATAAAACAAACCAGATCTTTTGACCATTTTACCTGCCTACCCCATTACTAGCACTCAACTACAGGTAACATGGCTCTTTTGCCTTTTCTGTGTCTAATTTTTTTTCATAAATTATCTCTCTCAGCAGATGAGTATACTGCAGCCCTATTCTGATATCCAGGGCTGGGTTGTTCAAAGCCCAATTAAGCTAACCCAGGATTAGCGAGAATTTTAATTTCATTTTTGTAGCTTTTTAGCAAGGTGTTCAGTTTGTATTTTTTGCTCTCCAGTTTTAAGCATAAGTATTCTCAAACTACACAAAACATAGTGCTAGATAACATTTTCATAGAAGAAAAATTGTTACCCTGGTTAACTTTTAATTCTTGGTTAGCGCTCACCGGCTTTCAAACAACCTGGCCCAGAAGTATTACATAGTTTTCTCCCACCACACAAATATCAAACAAAACTGATGCTCATCACCAGTACAAATTATGCCAAAGATTGTGAGCAGAAGCTGCTTTCTTTATTTTCATAGGTCAGTAACTTGTAAATGAAATACCCCAACTCAGTCAAGGTTCACATTAAGTCTGTGCCTAGCAAATAGTCCATTTTGGTCATTCCCATGTGTAGAAGCAGAAAATTTGTTTCAAATTTGCGAGTTCACATTGGTACTGAACATTAAGGGACGGAGGTTTCAAAACTTCTATATTTTATCACTGTATTATCAACACATGCAAACCTGTAGTTACTTTCAATGTTGTGGACTTATCTGCGACTGCCTTCAAGATTAAAATTACTCGAAACGAAGTCTTCGGACCCAACATAATACAGGAAAATCATAAAGTAAATACAGTTCTCTCACAAGGCAGTAAGTTAAGACGGAAAAAAAACATAGACAGAAAAGTTTATTTAATGTAAAGTTCAAGTTTAGTTTAAATGTACAACTCGCACGCGATCGGAACAGTTACAGCTGCAGTTAAGAAATATTATTTTCAAACACTTACGTTCGGAGGCTTCGCGATTTACAGTGGCAGACACGAAATAGTTCGACATCGCTATTTTCCATAGCAATTAGAGAAGAATAATTGGCCGGTGTGAAAATGGAAGGCAATGAACCTTGAAATTACCACAGCAAAAATATAAAATCTTCAGCTTCGTTTTCTTCCTGAGAACGGCGAAACCTCTCCAGGCGACAAGGAACGCAACCACGCTCACCAGGAAAATAGCACAAAGCTGGTCCTTCATTCCCTTAGTCCTGATTGTCTCTGAGCTGTCGTTAAAAATTGCTAACAGCGAGTAAAGAGTTATCAAATCGAAGGCTATTCCCGAACAAAAATGGGAGCGAGAACATGTTACGGTTTTCCCGTTACGCGCATGCAGGGTAAGATTCTCAAATGATTGACAGATTTCTTTACTGGGGCGATCATGGAAACCAGAAAAGCGGCGAGATCAAAGGTAGCTGCCGCTAAGTCTAACAAGCAACATGTTGACACACGATATTCATACCATATTCACGCGATATTCATTAAATCAGTGTTTTCAAAAATCAGGGACTCCATCACAGTAAACAGCGACACAATCATTTGAAATTATATATATATCGTTTAATCCACTCTTTGCAGTTAGAACTATGTATAAACTGAATTATCAAGCGGTATCATTTAAAAAACTATTAAAAATAATTAAGGTATACTAATATAAAATCTACATAATAATTAATCTAGAAATCTAAAAGTTATAAAATCATTAGCTCTCTTGGTTCTTGCCTCATTATAAACATTAGCCTGAGGGCGGAGTTTCCACGTCGCAATGAACTTCCTACTTAATGTTTCTCGCCTGACTTCTAGACTTGGAAGGCCAGATATGGTCAGGGCTTCCTTATAACCAACACCCGGGAGTATTACCTTAAGGGCTCTCCTTTGTATAGATTCTAATTTAGATGACAAATATTCAGGGATGTCTTGCCAAGCAGCCACGGCATATTCCAAAATGGGTCTGACAGAGCACTTATAAATATTTAAAATATTGCTATTCGCTACACCAGCTCTTTTAAGCACTCTTAGGGTATATAAACGTTTGGCGGCCCTACAATAAATATAGTCTATGTGGTCATTCCATTTAAGATCGTCTCTGATTTTAACACCAAGTAATTTAAAAGATGAGACACGTTCGAACTGGTGATTTCCAATACAAATAGGTGGAATTACAGAGTTCGGGTACTTCATAAAATTTATCAGCATTTCATTACACTTCCGAGGGTTTAGCTTCATCTTATGGGCAGTACAAAATGAATGTGTGTCTCTAACAGCCAAATCAAGAAGGCTTATTGAATTGCGAGGCAGGATTTCTACAACTGTGGTATCATCAACGTATTTTGCTCTCACATTCCAATCCTTTAGGAGTCTATTTATCATAAATGAGAAAAGGGTGACCATGGGTATGCTTCCAATCCGATAAGACATGGCTTGAGTTCTATTTGTTAAAAAAGATCTTATCCAACTGAAAAGCACTGGGTCCACACCAAGCAGTGATAATTCGTCCATAAGGATCTGATGGTCAATCAAGTCAAAACCCTTAGAAAAATCCGAGAAGAAGATTCTAACACAATTATTTCCACGGTCAATAGCCTCGTGGATTGCTTGTAGGAGGTAAACAAGGGCATGAGTTGTTGAATGTCCCTTCCTAGCAAATTGTTTGGAATCAATCTTATCTCCTATCTGTTGTAGAAGCCTCCTGTTCGTAAATCCCTCCAGGATCTTTGCAATACTATTAGTAAGGGAGATTGGACGGAGATCATTATCAATCTCTTGTGGCGGGGAAATCTTGGGTACTGGTGTTACGATCGACTGTTTTAATGATCCTGGAACAAATGAATCCTGTAATGACTGATTATAAATTGCGCAAATAACAGGTGCTAACTCAGGGGCGAACACTTTGAATATTTGATTAGAAATCCCGTCAGGACCTGGAGCTTTGTTTGATAACAAGTTATTTAGATCCCTCAAGACCTCGAATTCTGACACGAGTAGGCTAGGTGGTACAATAGTATGTCTAACAGGAGATTGAACCAAGGGTGTAAATTGTTCCGTAATACTGACAAAGAAGTCATTAAATTTAATCCGCTCAAATATTTGTTGGCTTGCAATTGAAGATATTTAAGCCTCGGAGTTTTACTCTATCGAAACTTTCTGATGTCGTTTACCTGTTTACCAGAACGCACAGTGATGCTTTTTGTAAGTAGTCATGTTTGCGAGGGTTATTCCGGTCGATGTTTATTTCATTTTCAGTGTTCCACTGTTACTTTGTACCAAGGGAAATATTTGTTAAGAAGAATTCGTCATGTTTCTCATCGAAGCTTTAATTCTGTCGTTAACACGAATAGTATAAACCAAGCACACACCAATGGGAATACACCGGTTGCGTTACGGTGCCTTCTCAGGGCAATTAATCATTTGTTCAATTATTCTGCTTCAGTTCTTCTTCTCACACTGAAAAGCTTCTAATTATATGACAAACAATCGGTATTTCACCCTGTCAACGATTTAGTGGATTTGTTAGGTTCACTGACGGCAATTCAGGCCCTTCACAATATTATAGTCTTGAAATAATTAAAACGTTGCGTTACCATTCATGTCTCAAGATTTTCGGGCAGTTCTCAACGCAAGTGATATGGCCTCATTAGAAAAAAAAGTTCCATATAAACTTCAAATAAACACCATGCATAGTCTCGTTCCATCTAGTAGATCACCTCAAAAGAAGACATAAGCGACCTTAAGTTAGTCTGATCACTGATTAGGAGCTAATTTGCATATATGCCAGCCGTCCATCATACGTCGACTGCACGTGGAGACGGTGAGAAAGTTGAGTTTGGCGGTGTCTCGAGAACGTGAGTTTTTATTTCAAGTTTTGGCCTTCAAAATTACTTTATTTTGACAGAAAACCACTTTAATTGGTTTTTGAATTAATGTTTAGTTTACTTGAAATGGTAAGCTTTTTTATTATTCATTTAAACAGTATTTCACGACAATGGAAGACAACACATCAAGCTGTACAGAAAGTGTTGGGCCTTCAACTGCAAGGTGAGAATTCCCAACCTTAAAATAATCAAATTAAGTATTCTTGATCGTCTTACGTCGGCGTCTACCTTTTTCTTCATTCACGAAATGTTTTGTCCATTTGGTTA
>NC_090885.1:54328137-54343137 GCF_036669925.1 Montipora capricornis
GCTAGGCATCTTGTCAGCTCTAAGCCAGCACAACTGGGTGTAAATTTCGTCGATGTGAACGGTGTTGTCAGCGTCCCACGGAGTGATTTTAACCTGGCTCAAGTTGTTGTACAGTGCACACAGACGACCTGAAAATTCTATGAAAGACAAAAGCGTCTAAGACGAGAATTTTTTTTCCGGGCACAGGAATAATTGGAACGAGACTAAGAAGGGCCCATTGTTAAATTGCAACGTGCCTAGCTTGAAGTAAGACGGTGCTAACTGTTGTTTATTCTATGTGGTTTATTGGGGACAGCCTTCGAGTGCAACCGCAGTGGATCATGACAAAACCCTTTGACGGAACAAAGCAGTCTTGCTAATAGCAATAGAAACCCAAACGATTGGATCAGGAGGCCGTAAAAAATCTTAATCAGGGGAGTATACAGGGTGAGTATACTAAACTCAATTGTTCCTGGTCTACCGTAGACAAGAATTCGGTCTGAATTTGGCTTTCAACCATTCGATTTGAAAATTTTACAGTAGTCGGTAAGTTTGCCTTGCTTTTTTTTTTTCCTACTATAGGCTTCTAAGTCAAAGCAACTAGGTTTACATTTTGTCGATGTGCACGGTGTTGTCAGGGTCCAACGGAGTGATTTTAGCCTAGGTGAATGTTAAATTGTAAGGTGCCCAGTAAGATGGTGCTTTCGTGAGCGGTTTATTAGCGACAGCCGTTGACTACAACTGCAGTGTGGCATGGCAATACCTTTGAAGGAAAAAGGCAGGCTTGCCCAAAACCATAGAAACGGAATGGGTGGATCAAGAGGCCGAAAAAAAAGTCTCAATCAGGAGAGTAAATAGGATTAGTAGTAAATTCAAGCGGCCCGGTTTTTGCATCGATTGGTGATGATGTGTCTATGTTTATATTGACATTAGGAAAGTCCGGCGCTAAAGTTGTTGGTTTTCAGTTTCACGCCATTCAAAATAGATCAAAATAAAAGTCAAAACCACTCAATAAATTAAATCCAGAATCTGAGAAAAGAAAGAAGGTAACTAGGCAAAAAATCTCGCCAATATTCATGTCACAGCAATTTTTCTTAAACAAGATATATGGAGAAGCGTTTTCCGCAAACGTAGCGGCCGGAAACTAACAGAAACATCTGTCACTGAGTTTGCTACAAAAGCGTAAATTTATCTCTCGAGGAACTAAAAACATTAAAATAACACTTTTTCTAATACAAGAACGGTTCGTTCAGATAGCCAAATTCCCCGAAATAAATCCCGAAATAGGTCACTTTTTAACCAACTCGGCCGTCATGTAAATGCTACGTCACGCAAAAGTTTAGAAATTCCGGCAAGCGTTTTCTATCACAAAATCAAGACCCATTCGGAACAAAAATTTATATGAATAGTAGTTTTCAGCTGCTCTTACACATCATTGAAGTAATATATCGGGTAGTCCCCTTCGCAGCCGTTATTAGAGTCGCCACGCACCGATCCTCCCCACTAACGGCTGCTCACTCGAGCTCTGCATTCCTTTCCTAAAATTGACCAATAAGGAGCAGGCTTCCATATTCTGGAAACCTGGTCTTTGGTGGCAAATGTAACGAGAAATATGACTGGCGGGCTGCTAACAAGTACATGCATGTTATTGGGTCTCAGTAACAAAGGGAAAGGAATGCAGAGCTCGAGTGAGCAGCCGTTAGTTGGGAGGATCGGTGCGTGACGACCCTAATAACGGCTGCGACGTAGACTATATATCTGGAGGATGAATAGTTTTGTAGTTTGAATTTTAGTGACGTCTTGTGAAAGCCAGCAACATGCACGGATCTTGGCGTTATCTGACTTGTCGAGAACATGAGCAAAACAGTGATCCAAGAGGAACGAATACTGTCCAAGGTAAAGAGCCTCATTATAGTTTTTTAATTTGTAGTCAAATCCTCGCGAAATAAAGGCTATTATCAAACATTTTAAAATTTGATTTATCTGTTCTGCTCTACCAAAAAACAGGATGAGTGTAACAGAGTTAATCCACTGAAAAGTTTCATTCTCAAGGTGATCCTTCCCAAGTTATCTCCAGACATAGTGACAAGTTCCAGTGCAAATATTATTACCACGCCCGTTGCGTCACGATGTTTTCTTGGAAGAGGAAAATGTGAATAATACCGCTTAGGCTGTCCACGGAAGTAATTTACGCTCCACAAATTTAGCTGTTTCTAGACCGTCTTCTTGACAACAGAAACGGTCTAAAATAACTTCAGAAGGATTAACTGAAAACAAGGCCTATATGGAAGGGAAAGCTTAACTTGAAGGCATAGCTTTCAAGCCACAGTTTTCATTTAGCAAAACTGGCAGAGAGAAACACGGATTTCATAGCCTTCGGCATGAATAAATAAATTCTGAATAAATTTTAGAAGCAGCGTGTAATTGTTGTTAGTAACCTTTATTCCATTCGCAAAACTTTTGAAAGTTATCGTTAAATACTGCACTGAAACGCTTCGCCAAGCGCATGAAGTTTTGCACCCTTTTTGTACTGTCTTTTACTTTCGTGATGACCGATTCCACTTCGGAATCTTTGCATATCCCCGTCAGAATAGTTTAGAATTAACTAAAGTCTTATTAATATGCTGTTTGCCGTTTACCGATAGCTCGGTATTCAAAGGATTAAAACCACTTATATTGCTTCAAAATAGAATACATGCTCGATAATTCTTAACGAGGGATTAAAGTGACACAAATTCGGTAATCAATCCACATTTTTAGTGAATCACATTCAACGTACATTTCCGACAAAAAAAGAAACGAAAAGAACAGACCATAGATCAGCAAAGCACGTTTATTTGTTTCGATTTTACATAGCATTTAACGCACCAAATTTACAGTTATCGTAGTACTGATCAGTTCTGAGCAATAAAAAGTCTCTTTCAACTTATTTTAGGCTTTAAACTACACGCTTTTTTCACGTATTCTCTTTTACGCCCATTGCAACAAAAAGCCTAAGAAACAAATTGATCGAAAACGCATCTATCACGAATCTTTCTCTTTGTTTCCAGATTTCTACTTAATAACACAGTCGTAAGTAACTACTCTTTAGAGCTGACAGAAAACCTTTAAACGGTGATATGAAGCTGTCAAACATATTCGTTAAACTGAGCTGATGAATAACTCTCTTATTTTATGTTGCGCATATGTAGTCGCAACAGGTAGGAATCTTGTAACTTTTACGGACAGATCTGCAATTATCTTGCAGTCTTCCGAAGGCCAACTGATCATGGCATGTAACATAATAATACATGAAAGTTAAAAATGCTCTCTGCTCAAACTTGCACTGCAAGTCCCAGTGCTCGTCAGGACGAATGCAACCTCCTTTAATTACATTTTCAAAAGGATCTCTTCCAAGCGCTTCAAGGCAGAATTGAAAGTTTGATTCAACACTTTGACGGCTGTTTCGGATGACTGAAATGTAAAAGACAAACAAAAGCGTTATATTCAGGAATCATTTCAGGATCTCAGGTCTCAGGCCTGGAGAGAAATAGCTGTGCAGCCAGGGAGGGGAGGGAAGATTCGAACAAAGGGGTGTTTCTTCTATGTGTACTAGAGACCAATGGATAAACCTTATACATAACTGCCGGGTTTACTTCATTCAGATCTTATAGACGAATTTATCTTCCTTAGTCTACTTTTTTTTTTTTTTTAACTGCATATACATTCATTAACTTTTTTAAGTGAAATTGGTTTTCTCTGGTTGATTCATTTATTATCAGGGTTAATGAAAAAAGTTGTTTAGCAAACCTTTAAAAGTGCACTTTTATTGAAAATACCCCTATATGACAATCTCGTTCCCAGAGCCCACGTGTCTTTTGGTCTTGGCGCTGACCAAAAGACACGTGGGCTCTGGGAACGAGATTGCCTATCTGACCGAGAGGTGGCCGGAGGAGATGCGTAAAATGACCCTATACCGTTATATACTGCTTTATATGAATGTTCAAAAGCTGCTAAACATTTTCTACGCCTAAACGACTAGCTTAACTCCTTGAGCATAGGAGAAGAGCGCTATAGAAATAAAGTTATTATTATTTAGGCGTTGCTAACCTTTACGCATTACGTTATTAATTACGTTCAAGACATTTCAGTCTCGTCAGGATCGGGTATCGAATACAAGACGAACCCGAATGGTGGCTAATTCGATAGCAAGGCGTAACCACCGGCCACAACACATGACATCATTACGTCAAGGAACACATTTTCGATTCATTTTCTGCGCCTAAACGACTAGCTTAACGCCAGAGGCTACTGTGTACTCTTAACTTAGAACAATGTTAATTCGTTCAAGACGTTTCGGCTGGTGCTTGAGCCTTCCTCAGTTGAAATATTAACATGAGTACAAGTGATTCAAAAAGCAGCACGTCGAAAGCGCCCTTAGCAAAATTCTGTGTAAAAGTTTCAAGAAAACGTAGCGTGAGAATTGTAGACTTCTGGGTTGGCGATGTAGTCATTTCCAGATTACCAATAGTGAGTGTCAGACCATTATCTTACAATGTTAATTAGCTCATGATTATCACTACTCTATTGAATGCATGTTGTTTGATTGAGCACTAAAGAGATTAATGTTAGCAACACATCAAAACTTGTCTACTTACAGCTAACAGTCTCGTTTCCATCGTTTGAGCTGACTTTGGTGTTTGTCGTGTTATAAATGGGAAAAGCTTCGCAAAAGTCCAAGATCTCCTTCGTAAGAAGAAGTTTGCTAGCCTGTCCATTTATCATGACAACAGTCGACTCTGTTACGACAGGAAGATCATCAGCTAAAGACGACACCTACAAATGTAAAACGTTTGATCAACTTAAATCTAACCTCTGCGTCTGAGCAATTTAAAGCAGGATAGAATTAATTCCGCGTCGCCTTTATTTGCTTGTTACAATTTTGCTTTAAATTGTTTTTTTTTTTCTTGTAGTGACAAATGCTGTACGAATTTCCGAAGAAAATGCAAGGTCAAACAGGCTGTTCTTGACTAATCATATCGGAAGTCATTAATCCGATTTAAACTCAAAATGAACATAACTTTTAAGAACCCTCTCAAACTTTATATGGCATTTTTCTTCAGTTTGTCTTTTTTTGCTTTTGACGGGATTCGGGTGAAGATCTTGTACAAAGCGTAGGAAACAATTGAAAAGAAACTGCACCGTGGGATATACCTATGACATTTAATTTTTATTTAATTAGCAGTATTTCTCTTTGACTTCCCTCTACGGTGGAGGCACAGTTAGTACAGTGCAATGTTTAAAAATCGCGGTAGTAAACATCAAAAACAAAAAAAAAAAAAGAAAAACAGGTTAAGACTGTTATGTTGAAAGGCTCTTGACCCAGCATCAATTACATAATGGTCGCTTCTACTAGGTAGCTGCAGGCGCCACATAAGTTCCTTTTTTATTATATAAACACCAGTGAAATACTAGGGGAGCTTTCGCGCGTAAACATGATATCTTCACATTTGAAAATAACATGTTATTTCACACGTGAAGATAAGATGTTTCCACAAGTCTTAAGATTGCTATTGCTATATTTACATAATCTCTTAAGGTGGCTCGAGACAGTTTCCAGCACTTATATTTTGATGGGTCGTAACAACCACTCTTTATCACTTTATGCAACAATCACGGTATCAAAAAGCCGGCCAACCATTGGTGAACACGTTGTTTTTATTTTCGTGACACAATAGGTTACCATAGCAACATTATTACTTGCTAAAAACACCCTTTTTTACACTGTATAATTCAAAAACGGCACGGTGAAATTCTTTTACATTATCACCATTTGATAAGCATAGTAGGACGCAACTTTTGGCAGAGTTTAAAAAAATTCTATAGGTGGGTTTCAGAGCCACCTTAAATTTTCGAAAATTTAAGGTGGACTTGAACTTGGACAGGTATTACACCGAGTTCCCTACAATAACTATGGGCAAAGCTTGAGCCCGGAGCTAGAGTATTTACCCGATCGAGATCAGCTTTCAGCTGCGATGGTGGAGAAATAGATAAGTCCAGTTCTGAAATGTAGCAGATCTTTCGGGACAGAATCCTGGTAACAGTGAGACGCTGCAGACGCAAAATGTGTAAAAGTTAATGCTGTAGGTTTTCCAAATTAAAAGGAGATGTACAAATGTAACTTTTGAGCAAGCTTTTGGAACTATGCAAGATCCCTGTATGAAGCAAGAGTTTGAATGAAGACCTTATAGTTGGTGTGCTATCAAGATCGTGCCCTTTACTTAACTACCTTCTTATTGCGAATTTATTTAGGGCATTGTAGAAGAATCAAGACTGTTCTAATTATCAATGGTTGTTAAGCTAAATTCTAATCAAATATAACAATGAAAATCACATTGGGCCAAATAAATGAACTTTCGATTTAATCAATGTCAGCTTCAACATTCGCAATGTAATGTAAATAAGCAATTCTTAATGTAAAATGTGAGGTTAGTAATAGTGCAAATCAATATATTTTGGATTTTGCTTTACGTATTGTTATCTAGTGGAGTAAGACGAAAATAAGGTATGTAAATAGTGTGTTTTGTAATAAAAATAAAAAAAAAAGATAAGAAAAAAGAGCTTTAATCGCGACGACAAAATTTCAATATATAGTTCAGGACAATACAATCATGCTATCTAGAACTCAGAATAATACCCTCAAAACGTACCTTTTTAAAGTCATGGTAGAAATCAGCGCCCTCGACGTTATTGTGAGCGGGAACTCGGAAAACCTCGACGTCTTCCTCTTCATCGATTTCGATTCTCTCTGTGAATTTTGTTCCGTTCTCCTCAAGTGCCATTTGATAGCGAATAACCTAGAGAAACAGAAGCGCCTTAGATTGTCGGAGTCCAGAGATATTCCAGTCTTTACGTGTAGTATGTAATTATGTGGTTATTTCGTTATTTTTAATACCTTTATATTCCTTAATAGATAATATTTTTAATCGTACTTTCATTCTGTTAGCTAAAACACAAAATGTTCACAATTTGTTGGTTATCTTAGACATAACAGCACAAATCTTATTATCGTTACAAACAAGAACTATCTAGTGAAATTAAGCGGACCACAGTTTGTGATTTAATTAGGTAGTACATAACTTGTTGGAATATCATTCCAAATTAAAGCTTACGCTGAAATTTGCTGATTGACTACAACAATCCAATCACTTCAATCTATTGTAGCCATTCCCGCCATGGAAAGGACAATGCGATCAAATATTCTTAACCTATTGTATAAATCCTTGCAAATAATTAAATAGCTTATCGCCATCAAGGTGTTTATGAATGTCAACACAATACTCGATTTTCCAAAATACAAGCCGTTCTACCTTAAAACTCCAGCCATTCTTGGAAGAAATCAAATGGACCGAAAATTTCCACTAATAACTATAGAAAATTTGATTATACTTCTTAAAGTTGTACTTGAAACCCCGTA
Organism: Montipora capricornis; assembly: GCF_036669925.1. Taxonomy (NCBI): domain Eukaryota; kingdom Metazoa; phylum Cnidaria; class Anthozoa; order Scleractinia; family Acroporidae; genus Montipora; species Montipora capricornis. The sequence goes on from NC_090885.1 coordinate 54,335,573, forward strand.
AAATGCCGATCTATTTCGTCACTGGCGCCCCGGAAATGCAAAACGTAGTTTTTAGTCAAAAGGAGAGTGCCCAACAACTAAATAACTGACCAACATAACTGTGCACATCTAAGGCCTATTTTCTTTGTGCAAGGGAATTTTATTTTATCTTAATTAGCTTAAGGGGCTATTGAACACTAGCTAACACTCAGCCCGCTAACAAAAATAAAGACATATTTAAGAAGAGTGCAGAGCAGTCTGTCATGTGTACATGGACAAAGTGAATGTTATAACTAACCTCTCCCTGTGTGAAGGGCAGAAGGCATAAATACGCCAGGCCGAGAACTGCAAATGAGGAGATCTAGAGAGCAAAACAAGAAAACTAAAATGGAACACTATCCGCTAGAAGAAACGTAAATTAAGACAACTTACCTTCATAACCAGACACTATCTGTCGCGGTCGTGGGGTGACTATCTGAGCAGATAGTGAGCAGAAGAAGGTACGACGGCACAACTTCAATATTCAGCTCTCGCAAAGTTATGAGATTTCCTGAGAGAGGTTCTATTTTATAGTTTTTTCGAGTAAGCACACAGTACAGCCCAGTACTAATGATTGACAGATGAGATCTATTGAACATTTCCCTTATTTCCTTAATTAAGTTCTCTTTTTTTTATCGCTGAAGGAAGTGTAATTGATCTTGTCCTGAAACGAGGTTGAGATACAACATAAGGAAGCTAAAGCAGAGAAAGAAAATGCCCAGAAATGTTTATCTTGCAGGCTTGTAATTAAAGCAGGGATATCAATTACCACCTAACAAGCCTAGGATATTATGGGCACTATAACCTGAAACGCGGTTTGTCATACAAATAAAACCAACACGTTTGGTCCTGCAAAGGGGATGAAAATTGTCTAAAGGACTTATTATTATTATTATTATTATTTTATTTGGTTTGTTGAAAATCACACATAACAATTTAGCGTGAAAGCTTCATATGCAGCAAACAAATAACGCATTGCAACAGTGGTGAGAGTTGTACACTAGTGTAACAACTTACTTGCATGGTCTTTTAAAAGTTACGCGTTGTGAGGCTTTATTGAACAAGGTGCACATATTGAGTCGCATTTTTCTTAGTCCATTCTGTCTGCGAAAGATTGTTTGCAGAGAGGCGAATTGTTTTAATTAAATGAAAAAAAATTCAATCAAACGTGCTCTCTGTCAGCGCATCGCAAATTGCTGGAGGAGTTAAGGTCGTGACTTAACAAAAAAAAAATCATGGATTATCTTATGTCTTTTTTTGTGCTAATGGAGAAAAAAGAATAACATATCAAATGAACAGGGGAGAAAAGGAGTTTAAGCTTCTTCTGCTACACACTCTAGTTCGAAGATGGGCTTTTTCGTTTTGCTTGGTGAAGCATTCATTTTTTTATCGGGAACTTGGCTATATATACGAAACGACATGATCCCACTTGTTTGAGCCACTCGCAAGCTAATGTACATGCATTTTACCTAGATCTTCTATCCTGTCTGTCCGGACGCATGTCACGCTATCGTCGCTTTAGGTCTTGACAATTTTCGTTAGTATCGATGCATTGTTTCCCTCATAAGTGATGGTGTTCTACGGTGCTTAAAACGTGCCGAATGCCGTAGAATTTTCCAGAACTCTTGAAATCGCCTAAACACATTTTACTCGTTCTTTTCTCCTATATGACAATTTTTTGTGCACCGATGAAAAGGTTACAATGTTGGCATGGCTTGATGTTTGTCTGTCCTAACCGATAAAACAGTATCAGGGGCGTAGCCAGGATTTTTCAAGGGGGAAGGGGGTCATACGGTGCCAAAGCGAGGTTCCTCACCAGATTTTCATGTCGTTTTTACCACCTGTCACCTGTTGTAGGTTGTTTGCTCAAAACATGGCTTACAAGGGGGGGGGGGGGGAACGGGAACCCCACGACCCCCCTGTTGTCGGCATACATTTTGATGGGCGCCACGGAACAGTTGGGTCAGGATTATGATGGAATCAGTGCTATTGCATGTCTATCAGCATGGTGTTTCAGTATATAATAACGGCTGCGAAGGAGACTAGCTTTTCGCCTGCTAAGAATGCAGAAGTAAGTGTAGCACAGTATTTTCCATAGCATGCAAAATGGATGATTTATTCATTTTTTTTAAAGCAAAGCACGCGGCGAGGACATAACCTCGTATTAGCGATGTTGCTTTAAATAATTAGATCAGGTGCTCGAGATTTCTATCGCGTGATAGTGGACGAGTAAACTATCGCGCATAGAAATCGAGCCCGAATAATCTAATTGTTTTAGTATTAAGCCTACTAGGCGTTTAAAACGTTATTTTAATCCTCTTCACAGACACTTCGAGAACACCAAGAAGCGGCCGTCATTTTGTTGACAAGGGCACTCTGCCTCGCGAGTAGCTAAACCAATCAGAGAACGGCAAGCATGATAAAGCGCTAGCAGATTGATAACAAATATAGACCGTAATCAAGCCAACCAGAAGGGGGAAATTTGAACTTCATGACCTGCAATTAGCAGCCACAACTGCAAACTAGCATTATTTCTGTTTCACTATGGAAGCCTCTTTCTCCCACTCTGCATGTACTTTCGCTTTAAGTGATAGAATTAACAATCCTCACGGATGACATGGGTGAATATCAGTCCTCATTTCAATTATTACTCTAAATTCATGAGTCACAGAAGAAACTGGAAGCAGACTAGCTACGACATTTTGCTCGCTCAAAACCAAAAGTTTCATTGTTTCATCAAGAAGGTGAGTTGAAAGATTGTCGTCAAGGTTGCTTGATTTTTGTTCATTATAGTCTCTCTACGTCGTTAATATTTTCTTTCTTTTTGAAACATTACTTGAGAACGTGATCGAAATGTTACGCAATCAGTCACACAGAGGTTCTTGGCTTTAATTCTACAAAGTTAACAAGGAAGAATTTCCAAATGTCATTCAGTATTGAGTAACTAATATCATTACCCTGATAACCTAGTCTAATCCGCTTTGACCTCCAAGTATTGTAACCTCCCTTTGTTTTGAATTAGTGACTTGAACACATTTCAGTTAACAGGTGCATTGTTCAACATTTCCTTTTCAGCGACAACGGAACCCCAGTAAGTGAATAAATAAACGAGACACCCTCGGTCCGTTTTCTAACGACGCAGCGATACTTCACACAAGTTAAAAGGACAACTGCGTGGAAATCCTGAAAAGTCTGTACAGCAGCTTGAGGAGATCCCGGCTACATACAGGACTTGCTCAGAAATGGCAAGTAAAAATACAAAATTGATATCATGAGTGTTTTAATGTTCCCAGTTGTGCTCGATAGTGATTGGACGTCCTTTTTTTTCTTTTTCTAGGATTCCAAGGCTGTCTCATTGCTCTTGTTTATGGTCTGCATCACGGCCTGTTACTCTTCTCATACAAAGACAGTTACAGGTATGTTAAGTCGTGAATGTCAGTCTAATTGCTAGCAGCCCAATAAAATCGACGCTCAGATATATATAAAGCAGTGATTTCCAAAAGTCTGATTTGATGGGGCGTCCAATTGTAAAGGCTATAACCTATGCTCTGAACTGGTCATTTCTTCTATGGCTTAGTTTTTGTCAGAACCCCAAAAAATTATAAACTGAAGCAAGCGCGCAGTAGCGGTTATTTTTCAGTGAAAACGTGCGTTGCTAACGCAGCCTGATACCTGAGGCAATAAAGCTCAGTTACTTGGGGTAACTTTTTGATTTCACAGCGTGAAATTGGAGCTAAAACAGTTTGCTCTATTGTTCAGCAACAAATGAAACATTACATTGTGAAACGGCACTGTTGCATATTTGAAACCATCGTACTCGACCACACAGTATTTCTGTATGTTCCAGAAATAATTGTATCAATACACTTCAAAAATCCAAAGAGCGGCAACTACCGCAGCCTTTGTTAAGATAACAATATCTAAAGTCGCCGTTTCGTGTTGAACGTCCGTTTTGACTGCTTCAAAACCAAGACCTGGTCAACAAGGCAATGTGATTGACAAAAAAAAAATCTATGTGCCTTAACAATCTTTCCTTAAATATGCTTCTGCTGGTTACCGAGCCTGCTATTAATGATGTCTTTTTTTTCTGCAGTATCCGCTGGAAGCTTCAATTTCTGTCCTGGCTACGCACTCAATCCCTTTTTCAATGTGCGCGGTTCTTGTCCGCACCCTCCCTGGGCTGTTACGTGCCATTTTACACAACTTGTTAAATGTCCTCCACAGTCAGGCGGTATTACTTGGACCTGCACTGTTACAGTGCGCCCATCTTGCTGTTACTATGTGTGTAAATAACAACTTTGTTCAGAAGTGTTTTGTCCGCTATATCAATGTATGACTCAGTGATAAATACAGATTGGTCTCTACAGTAATAAGCGTTAAACGTCCAGAATTAAAAACACTTTTACTTTGTGATGTAATAAACCACCATAACATGTACAAATACTTTGTGTGATCATTTATACTTCATTGTTACGCATCAGTAAAAGGCACTGCAAAAGATGTGAGGCGGTTGGGGGCAGGAGGGGGGGGGGGAGGAGCGAAAATTAAAAATAATCATTACGCTAGGAAAAAAAGAGAAGATGAAAAACATTATGTCCGCAGTGGGCAACGCAGGGGCAAAAATTCTGGTTGAAGAGAAGTGCACCTTCATACTAAGACTATGAATTTAGTCCAAGAAATAGCCACTATAAATTGATTAGTTTCATTGCGCCCAGAAGCTTCCGATAGATTTATAATTAAGTTATCCCAGAAGACAAAGATGAAAAAATTCTAACGTGAGCATACCGAAGCATTCCGGCCTATTTTATGATTGCGTACAAACTGCCTGGCGTAGACTTGAGTCTCCAGTTCCAATTTCAGCTCTTTTCTATGCTATGACGTGGACCTAAAGCAACTTTTGGCGATTTTAATGGACCTAATGGCGCAGCAATAACGGATATGTACAAAATTGTCGAAAACACTCTTCGAAATTACGTTGAAGATCCAACTCATCATTCGGGAGGCTACTCTTTTTCTTAGGGGGGAGGGGATACAAAGAAAAAACACGCTCTTCCTCCTTGGACTGTACTAGCCGACATTGCTGCTGGCTATTTTAATAAAAGTCTGGGTCTCAAAAACAAATATATCCTCTATTCTGTTGGAAAAGGAAACTTTTCGCACCAGATTGAAACAACATCAAAAGCTCACCTATAAAGCCAGACACGGTACAACATCTCGTTTCTCATGGCCGCTCCATGTTTTACTTTGCGGGGAACAGAACTCGTGATTCACCCTCGGTTGGCTGCAGCTGGTCACTTTAAAGTGCACCTAATTCCAATTTTTCTCGCTAAAACGAATCTACTTGTTATTTGAAATACTTCGGCGAACAAAAAAGCTCTTGGGATTTGGATAAATCCTCAATTTTCTGTGCCCAGACGAAATCTCGAAAACAGCTCCAAAACACCGTCATTTTTGTTTCACGACCGAGATTGACAATAGTAAAATTAAAACGTAAACGATCGTTGATTTTGTCGAACAGATCGAACAAGCGAGTAACTTTGTGAGAATCATTGAAGAACTCTCAGTGAAATTAACGTGATAGAAACATAGAGAACATGTTTTCTATCTCTTTTAGAAAACAACGTGACGAAGAAAACGAAAACAACTTGTTAACTTTGACTATCAAAATGTAAATTCTCATTGCTCGCGCAATCCATACATCAACAGCGCGTTCTAGTTGTGTCTCCACCGCGCGTAATTTCTTAGGAATGTTTTCTAATATACTTTTCTAAATACATTCTCCGTGTTTCTATCGATAGAAACACTCGTGAAGGTTTGGGAGAACTCGAAAAAGCTGTGGAAACACTCACCTGCTGATCTTACAGCATTTCTTGTTCTCGCAGACTTTCACTCGTGTCTTCTATTTGACAATTAGACTACGAGCCCGAGTTTTCTATGAGCAGATAGTCAACGAGGCGCAGCCGAGTTGACTATCGCCCCGTAGAAAACGAGGGCGAGTAGTCTAATTGTTTTAGTATAAATTTACAATGACATAAAAACGTAAAGTAACGGTTAGAAAAAATGTTTCATTTTGTTTACGTCAACAATTCAAAGGTTTCAAACACTGCGCGCGATGTGCACTGAGGTGTGGAACGCATCACGTGCTCAAAAAGTTCACAAGTTCATTCAGCTCACCGATTTATTCAGCCGAGCGAAAATGCAAAGATGGAGCTCTTTTTTTAAAAGCATAAAAGCGTTTTAAAAATATTTTGCGACGATAATGGATACAAACAGAGACTCGGCCCACCAGTCCCAAAACGAAGACAATTTGCGACCTTTCCTCTTGGGCTAGAGTTCTTAAATGAGGCACGAAAGAGAAAAACAACCGTGGCGGAAAAGGAGACTCGGCATCAGCGCCGTCACGATTCGCTTCACTGAACTATCACTTCTGATATTGTTGTCTGTTTTTCGCGTGGGATTTGATGCACAATTCTACCGGCTATGTTATAACGGAGCTTCAGCGCGCGAAGTGCGCCAGCGAAGCACCATGGGTAAGAAAAATTGGTAACCCATCAAGCCGAGAAAATTTGGTTATGACGTCAGCGTACGAGCGAGCGTCCGTCCGTACGGACTCGAGGGGAGGGGGAGGGGCGTCTCGAGATATTCCTCACGGTCACCCATACGGGAAACTAAAGAATGCCATCTTTCCTTGGCGGTTTTTTGTTTAGAAAAGTCAGAAAAACACTCATTACTATTTGCCATGTCAACAAACGATCGGAGAGGTTGATCTAACGTTTCAAGGTAGGGTTTAAGCGAAGCAGAACGTGAAAGAGAACGGCAGAGAGCAAGGATTAACAGACAAAGATGTGGCCAGGAAGTTCGCGAAAGAGCAGGCCACGGCTCGAAAGAAGGCACGATAGTACTACTGAACAATGCTGTGAATTAGATCGAGTCAGGGTTAGAGAAAGGAGATAATACCAAACAATGCAGTGACTTTTGTGATTTAAAGCGGACGAGAGCTATAGAAAAGAGCTGAAATACTTGAGAAATTGACTCACAAGACTACAGAACTTCGCGCGTCGAGATGTGCAGCCGTGCAAGAAGCCACATAATTTCATTAGGTGATGACAAGAGAGATCAAACGTGTTTCTTGTGTTCAGAGGAAAAAATACAGGGGCAAAAAGTGGTTGATTCGTTGATCTTTCGAGAAGATTAGTTCAGTTCAGTCTTCGCAACTGTCATGGGAAGCTTCTGCCTATAGGATTCAAACTGATGTGAACTGCCAAATTGCGGTAAGCGACTTCAATACATAACAACTTTCGCCTTTTCCATGAAAATTGTGTGGTTGCCTCGCTTCGGCGAGATAAGCTTGTAGGTTAAGCTTTTATATCTTCGATAGGAGTTTTGAAATCTCCCTAATTTATCTTATTTGGAACCATATGACAGAAATTTGAAAAATTTCAAGCAATAAGCCGACTCGATCGAGTCGTTGAATATACTCCGTAAAAACTAATATCTTATACTAAGACTTTCTGAGGTAAGATGGGTCTGTTATCTTACTATGAGAT
>NC_090885.1:54348137-54351158 GCF_036669925.1 Montipora capricornis
GACCAGCGGCACCTAAAAGCCAACCATATCGAGTAGTGACTGGGACAAAGGAGCACATCACGGTTCTGCCTTGCTTCAATGCTGCTGGGCAGTGGATACCCCCTTACTTTCTCTTCTCAGGAAAGCGTGTTCCCAATACGCACAATCTGTTGGACGGAGGAGTACCTGGCAGTGCATTCTCCATGACTGAGAAAGGGTATATGGATGCTGCCACATTTTACATGTGACTGGCTAACCACTTTATACCAAATTTACCATCCCCCAGGCCCGTTGTCCTTCTGGTTGACAGTGCAGATGCTCACATTGATTTGCAGACGTTTGAACTTGCCAAGGAGAATCAGGTGCATATTGTTGCCCTGTTAAAGAATCCCACCCACCTTGTGCAACCTGCAGACGTTGGTCTCTTCGGTTCGATGAAGCAGACATGGTATAAAAATGTCAGGCTCTTCTCCAAGAAACACCCTAATACGGACATTACTAAAAAGAACTTTTGCAGTGTCTTCAAATCCACTTGGGATGAAGTAATGCGTCCATCGACACTTTCAGATGCATTTAGGAAGTCCGGAATTTATCCTGTTTGCCGAGACCAGACCACTAATGACCAAGTAAGATCATCCCTATCCTATTCCTGCGGTGACCAAAGCACACGTACGCCTTTGTCTCAGGCGTCGGAAGTTTCCCTACCCGAGCAAAGTGTGTTTACAGGCACAACGGTTGCTCCATTGGCAACCTCCATTGGCAGCATTGCTGTGAGTGTTTTGTCTTCCCCAGGGAAAAGAACATCTCTTACCTGCACATGCACTCCTTTGTCCCAGGACTGCAAGCCTTCGCTGCCTCATCAAAATGTTCTTGTAAAAACAACGGGCAAGGTGTCTCACCAATCAGATCAACCAAAACAAAGTGCCTATTCCGATGCATTTGATGCACTGGAATCTGTTTTAGAAACTCCAGTAAAGGTGAAGTACAAGCACAGTTTGGACGAAGGCTACGACTTGGACGGCAGCCCCACATTTATTACTTGGAAAAAGCTGCGTACTGCCGCGTCAACTGTTCAGTCCTTACCAAATGAATTAGAAATACAGGAGCAACCGCTTTCTACTTCTGCCCCTTGGCCAAATGCAACTTCGGCGTCGTCCTCTTCAGTTTCCCCAGTACTTGAGGAAATAATCATCTACCCTACCGCGCGCGAAAGTAGCAATGTGAAACGCAAAAATGTGAAAAGAACCCTTCCGAACTTTTTAACCGGTGAAACTTCAATGAATTATGCTGGATGCGAATTAAAAAAAGCGAGGGAACTTGCAGCTAAGCAGAAGAAATTGAAGGAAAGGGAAGAGAAGAGGAAGCGAAAAGAGAGAACAAGAAGCAAAAAGTGGGAAGTTCAAGAAAAAAAGGAAAGAAAAAAACAGAAAAGGCAGCCAGAAAGAAAGGAACGCTGGGGCGCGAAATAAGTGTACGAGTAATGGAAGGAAATGGAGAAGATCGCTTCCCAAAAATAACGACAACAACTGCAAAGTATGCTTGCAAGAGTATTCTTCTTCCGATGACGAGAATTTGCCATGGGTTATGTGTGACCAATGCCAACTTTGGATGCACATTGATTGCATACCAGTTGGAGTCGATCAAACTCAATTGACAATGAGGAAAAATTTTTTGTCACGACTGTTGTTGACTGAAGCCCGATAAAATTTCATATGCGAAAACAAAAGTCGATGACTGTTCAAGCTATCTTTTTGTCTGCTGATGAAGTCGGATGAACTTTCCGCAGTTTATTTCCACAAAATTGAAATCGTTATTAGAGTTGATGCAGCGCTGTTTGCTTGTTAGACTTCCTAATTTTTCTATTTAACAAAATCATCGTTTGAAAAGCAGTCGCGGTTACGACAGTGGTATAGAAAAGTTTGGAAACTTTGGTTTATTGAACTACAGCATCTTGTGACTGAACGAGACTTCTGTTTGCTAGTCTAGATTTCCTCTTTATTCGGTAAGTGTTGTGTTAGTTGCATTAAAACCTCATTCATACAAATTTTCGTCCAACATTTATCAGTGTAAGTAAAAAATTCATATCAATAAAATCATTGATCAACTTGGATGTATTTTTTTCAAACACATTATTTTATTCAGGTATTGAAGGTAAGGATGTTACAAAAGTTGCCAGTCGTCAGGTTATTTCTATTAAATCATGTTTAATTAAACACGTAGATTCCCAATCAACGACAATAAAACGATCTACCGACACAAAAGTGTTCTTTCATTTGCAGCAATCCAGCTTCAAAATGAGGAAAGTGATAATTTCTAATGCTGTAATCAGGGCTATCATGAATTCCAAATCCGCCCTCCACCTTACTGTGTCTACAAGTTACCAAAGAGTATGGTAATAAACATGATAAAAATGCCTGTTTGGTCTGGGTCCCGGAGTTAGAGTCCATACCACGGGAGATGTGGAATATAGCAACAGACGGCCAAAAAGGGGAAGAAGTTGTGGAAACTATAGCAGGACAACCCATTTGGACGGGTACCTCGAGGGATTGTCATCCTGTTTTTGGGAGCTGTTGAGTTCTCCTGACGTTGCACTTCAATTAATTTGTAAGGTGAGGATATGGTAGCTGAGATAGACGGCAGGGGTCTTTAACATCCCACATCCAACTAAGTAATTAACTTCTCGGCCGTCTGTTTGGCCTTTATTTTTTGCGCAATCATATACAACCATTCCATGGTATTTGCGTTTTACATCGAAGACCATTAATTGTTTCAATGTTTTAACATATCCGGAAAAGCAATTTGATCAAGGTGCTATCAAAACAAATTACAAGACAAAAGCTAAAGTGCTAGTCACCCAAGTGTAAAATTATATTCCTATTAGTAATTTGTTAATAGGTTTTAATATAACAATTGTTTATTTGTGAAGCAGCAAAAAATAAAAATCCGAAATATGAAACTGGGGCGAAATGTTGGCCATAAAAGAGAATATTGTTACTCTTCCTTAAGCAAACAGACTGGAGGACCCCTGTCAGAGTTTTCCTC
>NC_090885.1:54351258-54366258 GCF_036669925.1 Montipora capricornis
GACTGAGGGGAGCAGGAATCTGAAGCAAGCAGGTCATCAGGGGGCCCCAACCCGGGGGAAATCGGCTAAATTAAGGTAATTACAACGCCGTTTTTGAGTTCGTCCAACCAACATGCGACATAAAACATCTGCCGGTTGGAGAGCCCACGACATGGTTAGGTAAAAGCGCAGCCTGAACGAAAACTACGGAAAAGGTGTTTACACGAGATGGCATTAGGAAAGGTACTACAGAGGGGAAACTAGAGTCAAAGTTTTCCCCCTTATATTGGCCTTTGAAGGGTCTCGGAAAAAAAAAAAAAAAAAAAAATTCGTTGGTACGTCAACACAGTGTTGATCCAGTGCAAAATCTGGAGAGTGAGTTAGAATGGAGCACACTTGGACGATACGTTCCCAGGCAGGAAAGCAATGGTGGAGAGAGCATGAAGGGGTAGTAAATTGGCCCACAGTAAAGAGATTCTAAAAAGATGACGTTTTCGGCGTAGCCCTTAGTCAGAGCGAATTGTGGAGGAGAGAGAACCTGCGACATAAGGTTTCGGATCACCGAAAACGCGGAGCATAGAAGGTGTCTCCAAGGGAATGGCCATCAAGAACTGCTTCCACAAATTTCCAGAGAGCCATGGCCATTGTTATCTGTAATCCCCTGAGCCATCTCAAGGAGGTGAGTTATCAAACTTGAACCAACGTACTGAAGGTTCTGGGTACACTTTGGGTTGAAAATCAGGAGTAACTTCCCATTCCGGGAAAAGATATCGCGGGCTTTAAAGCGCTTGGGAGGGGACTAAAAGAAAAGAAAAAAGTGAAAAAGAAAACTAAGGGAGGAGATGGCTCAAGGGATGACAGCTTTGAGCCTGAGGTAATCCGAGAGGGGAATTAGAAATCCCACTTTACAAACTGTCATCCTAGAGGGGGGCGCAAATAGGATTGATATTGATGAGAAAGTAAAATTAATGGACTCTAGGGACAATATAATTTTATAAAACTAAGCAAATTTAGAGGGAGATACAAGAAATAAGAGAGATTTACTTACAAACGCCACGACCCGCCTAGAATACGGGGAGTAGCGGTTTACAAATTGGCTACGACGAAAACATCTATTCGCGAAGTGGAAGACCTTAGATAACAATGACGTGGACCAGGTTGAGTCCGCCGATTCGCGAAGTGTCATGCGGACTTTCCCATAAAAATGGCCTTGAAGCCTCATCAAAATGGCGGCGAAAGAGTAGAGTGCTCCACTTGTAGGATACATAGTGTATTTAGTCTGGAAAATGTTCTGAAGAGCGTTTCGAATGATTTCACGGGTAAGTCGGCAGGAAGAATGCTTTTTAAATAAAATCTCAGACCTTTACTGTGTGAACACTAGTTTTCTCTCGTGTTTCGGCTACAGTCATTGTTATTAAATGATGCCTTGATCATTTCTTAAATAACAAGGACCGGAGCCAGGTCATGTCTCGATGATTGGGGAGGGGAGAGGTTGGAATAATAGGGCTTTTTACAGCGATCTTTGCTGTCTGCGGAAGCTGTAAACAAAGATACATGCCAAATTCGAAGGAAATGGCGGTAAATACGCCCTCATGGAGTCAACAGTTCTCTGAGAGCTTTTCTGATTATTTCGGGATATGTTACGAACTTGGAAGAGATGCTATCAAACTTATAAAGGGGTATGAAGTCAATACAACAAGTGCATTTGCCGTTACATATCAGACTAAAGGTTTTGAAAAGTCTCCAATAGGTAAGATCTCTTTTTTTGTTTTTTATCACTGCAAGTTATTATAGGTCTTAATTATTTGTTTCCACAAATGTTATTGTTATTGACAGTTTTTGGCAATTATGGTGACTAGGGACTGGGATGGGGCCATGGAATTTGTAGCAAAGGAAATATTGTAAATTCTTACCCACTTTCTACGATGGAAATGATAAATTAAATACCCACAAAATGGAGCTTTTTCAAGAACTTAGGAAATAATCACCCTTCCTTTAAGCCCCTCCCACCCACCCCAGGTTTGCAAGCTGGGGCAAGGCAACTCCAAAAGACTCCATTGAGATCCACCTAGGGTTGCAACAGACAAGAGGTATTTCCCAGTGGCTACTGGTCAGGCACCTGTATTCTAGGACATGTATATTCTAAAAGATGGAGCATTATTAAAATATTGAATAGCCATTTTTCTATTTTTTTAATACACTTCACTTGTCAAAAACAAACAGTTTTGGCTAAACAGGTCAGTTTTCACTCAATTTTACATTAAATGTCAGTGAATCATTTAGTAGTCAGTGCACAAAAATAATCACTTCCAATCACTGTAATCTAGTCTAACACTTTCAGTTGCTACAAAATTCCTTGCGTTGCTCATGACTATTCCTCTCTTGAATAACTTTTCCTCTTCACTATGTATCAGTAACATTATTATGATAGGCCATTCGGTTGCAACAGTAAATACAGAGAATGGGAGGGAAAACTAAAAAATAATCCAAGGCATCATATTTACTGGAAAGATGTCCAGGCAACGAAGGGAGTGCATCTAGAATTCGATGGGATTCCTTTCGTAATCCTTTGACACAAACCTTTGGAGTGCCAAAATGGTCCAGATCGCAACAGGGCACTAAAAGAAAACAGTCATTATATAATAATAATACATTATTATAATAATACATTATTATAATAATGCATAGGCTTTACATACTGTGGTAAATTATTATTATTATTATTATTATATTATTATTATTATTATTATTATTATTAATATTATTATATCAATGCACATTATTAAAAGAAAAAATATATATGATGATTCAATTTTACCTTTTTGCTAAGTGACTGTTACTGATACATAGTGAAGAGGAAAAGTTATTCAAAGAGAGGAATAGTCATGAGCAACACAAGGAATTTGTGGCAACTGAAAGTGTTAGACTAGATTACAGTGATTGGAAGTGATTATTTTTGTGCACTGACTACTAAATGATTCACTGACATTTAATGTAAAATTGAGTGAAAACTGACCTGTTTAGCCAAAACTGTTTGTTTTTGACAAGTAAAGTGTATTAAAAAAATAGAAAAATGGCTATTCAATATTTTAATAATGCTCCATCTTTTAGAATATACATGTCCTAGAATACAGGTGCCTGACCAGTGGCCACTGGGAAATACCTCTTGTCTGTTGCAACCTAGGTGGATCTCAATGGAGTCTTGTTGGAGATGCCTTGCCCCAGCTTGCAAACGTGGGGTGGGTGGGGGGCGCTTAAAGGAAAGGGTGATTATTTCCTAAGTTCTTGAAAAAGCTCCATTTTGTGGGTAATTTAATTATCATTTCCATCGTAGAAAGTGGGTAAGAATTTACAATAATTCCTTTGCTACAAATTCCATGGCCCCATCCCAGTCCCTAGTCACCATAATTGCCAAAAACTGTCAATAACAATAACATTTGTGGAAACAAATAATTAAGACCTATAATAAACTTGCAGTGATTAAAAACAAAAAAAAGAGATCTTACCTATTGGAGACTTTCCAAAACCTCTAGTCTGGTATGTAACGGTAAATGAACTCGTTGTATTGACTTCATACCCCTTTATAAGTTTGATAGCATCTTCCAAGTTCGTAACATATCCCGAATAATCAGAAAAGCTCTCAGAGAACTGTTGACTCCATGAGGGCGTATTTACCGCCATTTCCTTCGAATTTGGCATGTATCTTTGTTTACAGCTTCCGCAGACAGCAAAGATCGCTGTAAAAAGCCCTATTATTCCAACCTCTCCCTCCCCAATCATCGAGACATGACCTGGCTCCGGTCCTTGTTATTTAAGAATGATCAAGGCATCATTTAAATAACAATGACTGTAGCCGAAACACGAGAGAAACTAGTGTTCACACAGTAAAGGTCTGAGATTTTATTTAAAAAGCATTCTTCCTGCCGACTTACCCGTGAAATCATTCGAAACGCTCTTCAGAACATTTTCCAGACTAAATACACTATGTATCCTACAAGTGGAGCACTCTACTCTTTCGCCGCCATTTTGATGAGCTTCAAGGCCATTTTATGGGAAAGTCCGCATGACACTTCGAGAATCGCGGACTCAACCTGGTCCAGGTCATTGTTATCTAAGGTCTTCCTCGCGAAGTGGCCGGGGATGTCACAATAGAAACATACGAGACGCTGGGCCTGGAGGACCCTCTACCAGAAAAACCAGGCAGATCTAGATTAACGGTGGGAACTCGTTGGGTGGGTTCTGAACTAAGCGACTTGTCCACCTTCGAGATGCGGTCTAAAACCTGCGTATATTCTTTATCGGCAAACAAAGCAATAAAGTAAGCTTGAAATAGTAAATAATCGAATTTCCAGCCAAAAACATGAATGCAGAAATCGGATATCTGGTGCTGTGCTCAAAGACATCTACAAACCGATATCGGTGAAAGAGGCTCGAAATCAGGAGTCAGAAAAAATTATGAATCCAATCGGATAAATTAACGTTCGTTAGGAGGTAACAATCGCGTTAAACATCTCGAGCCAGGCAACATGTGAACTAAATAAATGACATCGGCCAAGAGGAAACGTATAATAAGAACATCTCATGCCGGGAAAAATTCGATTGAAACATCGGCCATGAGGAAACAATAACAAAACATCCCATGCCGGAAAATATGCGAATTGAACATGGGCCACGAGGCAACAAGTCAATACAACATCTCATGCGGGAAATATGCAAATAAATATCGACCATGAGGAGACAAATGATAAAACATCTCAAGCCGGAAAATAGGCCAATTAAACATCGGCCATGAGGAAACAAATAACAAGACATCTCATGCCGGAAAATATGTCAAATCAACGTTGGCCACATGAGGAAACAAACAACAACATCCAATGCTGGAAAATGTGCGAATTAAACATCGGCCATGAGTGAACAAATCAATACAACACTTCATACCGGAAAATATGCAAATACACATCGGCCATGAGGAAACAAACGAGAAAACATCTCATGCCGGAAAATATGCCAATTAAACACCGGCCATGAGGAAACACATAATAAACATCTCATGCCGGATAATATGCCAATCGAACTTCGGCCATGAGGAAACAAATAACAAAACTTCTCATGCCGGAAAAATATGCCAATTAAACATCGGCCATGAGGAAACAAATAACAAAACATCTCATGCCGGAAAATATGCCAATTAAACATCGGCCATGAGGAAATAAATAATAAACATCTCATGCTGGAAAATATGCCAAAGAAGACTTAATAAATTAATTATAGCAGGGGGTAAGCAAATAAATGCGACACTACTATAAATATGCAAAAGTGAAGGGAGCACGCGGTAATGAAGGAGGCACAAAACTGCCGAAAACTTAACAAACTGGAAAAGGGAGGGTAAAAGCCAGCTAAGGCTACTAAGTACTAAAAATACGGAATAAAATAAAGAAGCCGAATAATACCATAAAACTAATAAGGGAGCAGCCAAGCGGATAAAAGACCACGAGGGTAACGGGCGCGAAATAAACCGATCCAAACTCGTGCAAAACAGAAGAGTATAAAAATAAAGAGGAAAGGCTAATACGACATGCACCTCAAGCTGGTCAGGAGTAGCCGGAGTATCCGCAGCTGGAGTTGCTGAAGCAACAATGTTTTGTACGACAGCGTCTTGAGGCGGCCTTGGCACTTGAGGAGGTTGTTCCTGTGGTTGAGGAGCCGGATTAGACATACTGCTTGAGTCTTCTATCGAAATGATGATGAATGCATTTGGGGAATACCTCTTATATTCGCTTGGGTAAGACCGCTGTAAATAGACCGAATGCATAAATGGCGGCCAAAAAGAATTCTTTTGTTTATGTGCTTATTAGACTCACTAGTCTTGCATGTACAAAATACAAAAGAAATGTTGCTTGAGAGCGAGGCTAGTTAGTCTTATCAGCACATAAACAAAAGAGTACATTTTTGGCCTCCATTTATGCATTCGGTCTATGGGTAGATTTTATCTGGTGGACACAGTAGAATATTTAATTAACCTGCAAAGGCGTCGAAAGTCATTGTATCTCGAATGTCGTTTCAGTGGATCTTTAAGGAACATATACCCCTATGGAGCTCTAGAATGGAACTTCAATTGGATAAACAATTGTACAGGCGGGGAAAAATATAGATATCTGGCCCGGGTTGCTCAAAGCAGGGTTCGCGCTAACCAGCGTTAAATACCTTCTTAACCAACGGTTAGCGCTAACCAGGCTTCGAGCAACTGGCCCCTAAAATCTTAAAAGCGACGAGTAATGGGCTTTGACAACAATTGCATCTTTCGCCGTAGGATATCACAAAGTGAGCTTTATTTCTAATATTATTTTACAAACTGTGCTGTTATGTGCAACACCGAAACCAAATGGCAAATTCTGTATGGGTGTAAAACGAATCGAACGCCTTGAATGCATCACAGTGTTTATTGAAGTCGCATCTCAGTTGTCTGGCAATTTACATTTATTTTGTACTCCACTCTGCACAGTTTTCAGGTAAAAAAAAGTTTAAAATGTGATAGTGAAGAATTATTGGAAAGAAAGCTTATTGTCTATTTTGTGCTTTGTTATTCACGGAAAAGGTTCTTACGAAAAGGGTTTGATCTGAAGTTTATTTAATCACGGATTGTGTTTCTTGTTTGCACGCACGCAATTAAAATAGAAAGCGGATTTTTTGTTTGTTTCAATAAATTTTACGTTGGAAAAGGCTTTTCTGGCATTTTTCGTTCAAACGAACGGCCAAAAGTAAAGCTTTTTAACGACCTTTTTGAATATTTTTTGACATGTACTTTAATATTATCTGTCAAAAATTTGTATAATAAGCTTGAAATAAACACACTCAAGAAATTTAGTCGCATTTAACTCTTCGTCGAGTTCTCGTTAATATTTTACTTTCTTCAGGTAATAAAAACAATTTGAAATTTGACTAAGAAAGCTTGTTGTCCATTTTCAGTGAAGGGATGTATCAACATTGCTCCAGACAAGCTTGCTTCCCGACCCAACAGACGAAATGTAAATATTCAGTTAAATATTGCAACAAAATTGAAAAAGGAAAAACGGAAGTGTCAGCTCAAAAATTACGTTGATAAACTCTGAAAGCGACGAACGATTAACATTGTTTCCTGTAGTTCATTCAATGTAAACAAGAACCTTGACACAAGGTGATCACGTGCACCCTTGTGGTTGCCTAGCACGTGGTCAATTTCTTCCTTTTGACATAACATCGTGACCTTCCCTTGATTCATAGAAGTCAGAGACGAGACTGCAGAAATTTTAGTGTCCCTTAGAAAATGGTGACCTTTTTATTGCCTGCTTTGAGTTCGTTTCTTATGCCTCAGATATTGGAAAAGTATTGACTTAACTTTTTATCGTTTCGTTTTGTTTGTAGCAAGCTCCATGCAATTGTCAATGCGAATATCAAAATAAACGATCTTTTTTACCCCATCGTATGTCGATTATAAGGCATTTTTAGTTGTATTAACGAGAGTAAATTTTTGCTGTTCTTTTTTCTGCTGGAACTTATTTTTGCGGATCAAGTATCATCCGCAAAATCCGCAAAAATTAAACCCAGCAAAATAAAAGTGCTAACCCGGTAACTCCTAGCTTTTGCGATACTATTTGCTGCAAACGTAAAACCAAAGAAAAATTTTACCTGTCATCAGATTACTGAAAAGAAGAGGAATTATGAAGCGGAAACAACATGTTCAGTCCTTTCTTAGTGTTTGGCATCAACGATTGCTTAGTGCAAACCTGCATGCATGACATGCAGGAAAGCGTCCGTCACAGTAATTTGCAGTTTGTTTTTTTGCAGACTATTTCATTTAAAGTGGCTATGTCACGTTATCTTAGGGTGTTGCGGGAAAATATTTAGTTAATCACGAGTTCAAAACTCGAAAATGGTAATGAGGAATTCCTTTACCGATAAAATTATCGTTACATCACAAACTAAATGATTCTGAGAAAAAAGACGACCTTTATCCAGGCGATTTCTCATAAACTTGAAAAACCTCGTGCCGACCTTTCTCAAGATTACCCAAATGTAATGCACCTATCAATGTTAAGGCCGAGTCCATTTACGTTCATTCGTGCTTCTCTTTCCTTTTGCAGTATTTCTTTTATGTTGTTCAACAGTTTTAAGTGGTTATTGCAATGTTTCATTCTACTTTTTGGGCATTTTGCGAATCATGGAATTGTATCAATTTGCGTGACATAGCCCCTTTAAAGAAGAAACGAGTAAGTTTCAATCAAGAGCGTGTCTTTTTATCTTTGAACTGAATTTATTACCAAAGCTTAAAGAAATAAAAGACCTCAAAATGGGACAGGACATTACAAAATAATTAAACGTGTGAATGAACGTGTGAGGCAAAGAACCTGAGGCTGGATGCGACAGATGTCTTGGAGTATTTCGCTAAGAATATCCATTTCATTTCCGAAATCGGTAACACTTTGTCTAGTAAAGTTAAAAGCTGAGAGCGATAAAAGTTATGACCAAATAAGTTAAAAGAAATTTTGTTGAGCGCGTTTTAAGGCTTTCGATCAGAGCTGGGTCTTTCCACCTGCCTCGTGCTGAACAACAACTCTCGGTATTTTCCCCAGATCAGAGCTCAAATGTAGAATCCAATGATACCCGTTTGGAAAATCCTTTGTCCGATAAGGTTATGTCTTTTATCGAAACGTTGACACTCCACTATGTTTATCCTTTTTTCCTTTTTTTTGGTGACCGGAATTAAACTTAAGCCAAATCGTCTCTAAACTTTGGGTGCATCGGCATAACAAACTTAAGTCACAGGCCCTTTATCTCAAACAACACATTATTTTCTCCAGGATATACAGACTAAATATACAATCAACTTACTGGTCGTTTTCTTGACTGCAAATTTGCACCGTGAAAAGCTTCCTTCATTCTTACCCTTTTTTTACGACAATTTCATTAAAAAGTTGAAGTTCAAGTTTTCCCTGTGATTTTTCAAACTGAAAAACTTTAATTCTAGAAATGCGAGCCTTAGTTGATGTAATCAGCTGTGCACCGTATGTTTAAACAAAAATTTCTTTTTGACCAATCCAGGCAGAGATCTACGATTCCTCATGTAATGGAAACAAATAGTTCCCAGTTCAATTTGCTGTTTTTAATTTCCTAGGCAAAAGTCCATTTTGTTTGTATTTACAGTACAGTAAAGTATTCATTGGAAAGTGAAAGCGAAATTGCAGAAACGAAGGAAAGTTATCAGTTTCTTCCGATATACTGTATACAGGCATCCGGTTTAATTAAATCCTAGTTAAAATTAGGTCCTTCATCGAACGGCAAAGGTTGACAACATTATGAACGCTTCAGCGTATTGAAGGGATATTTACAATGGCTTGAAAGGAAAAAAGTTGATCCCCCACTTGTCTGAAGCAAATTTAGGTTTGGCGAGCACTTAATACAGCTGTCAGGTGTCTTCTTCCTTGAGCAAGGAATATTACATAAAGCAACCCGGTACTTCACAGCAAAGGCCTTCGTATGGAGAAGTATGGCGGACAGTACCAGCAACCATGCTCTAAGTTCCAGTATTTTAACGGAACCATTGGATACTTGGTATTGGATCATCCGTGGTATCATCGCTGTGCTGACAATCACTGGAAACAGCCGTCTCATCATTTATTTTATAACTTGCAGAAGGCATCTGCGAGTAACCAGTAACTGGTTCGTTCTATCCTTGGCGATTGCAAACTTTTGCATCGGTTTGTTTGTCACACCAAGTGAATTCGCCTGCAAGTTTTATTTTCGATGCGACCTGGTACTTGCAGATTGTATTTTATAACTTTCTGCTGTTTTCTTCAACAACGAACCTTTGGGCCATGACAATCGACAGATAGTTATTACATTGGTCATTGTATTGTGTACTCCCTGAGGTATGCATCATTGTTGACAACCGAGCGAGTAATTGCAATGGTGGCCATAGCCTGGAGTTCCTCGTTCGCTGCAACATTTGTTCGCCTCCTTTGGTTTGAAAACGATCACTTTCAACAGGAGATCGAAAAATATTATCTAGTGGTTGTGGTTGTTTTATTCGGCATTGTTTCTTGCCTTGTACTCATTTTTATTTATCTTCGTGTTGTCTTTATTTCACGAAAAGTATCCAAGCAAATAACCACCCAAGCAGTTGACATAAATCACAACTACAAACCAAAGGAGCTGAAATTTCGAAGCCGGCATACGAGAAAAATTTTGTCTACAAGCCTTCTTGGCTTCGTTATCTCGTTATTTGTTCCGTCTTTGTAACAGCCTTAGTGTCTCTTTATCGTTTTGCCTTACCTACAGGCTTTGCTCTATTGAATCGTTCTCATGAAAGTAGCGTACTTGTTCGTTCATTTACGGTCGATTTCAGTGCAGTGTATAGACCCGGGTTTTTGAAAAATGATTCGCCCGTCGTGATTCGACCATAATCACGTGACTCTAACAAGAAGCGTGGAAATTCGATAACAAACGGGAGGCAGAGCCTGCATATGTAAAATAAAGGATGGCAAAGCAAAAAGTGGCCATACGGATTGTTTTCTACCAGAAGAACAACCTTGAGCGTTTGGAAAGGGGGCAATTTGAGGCCCGGCGGCACAATCAGTAGTATTTCTTGCGGTTGCCGATGTAATCATAGCCGACAAAATATATTTTGTGATCAAAAGCTCGCTAATGCTCGCATTCTTTCATTAACAGATAGGTGACGATGGTGTATTAGCAGCTTTGCTGGAATTTTGGAACACCGTTTACGCCAGAAGAAAAGCGAAAAGTACGGAAATGACAAAGTTAGCCGGCTGCGATTAGCACAAAAAGGGTTACTGCATTTAAAGTAGCAACATTTGACCAGAGAAATACGTTCTGCTAGGATTTCTTCGACAGCAAATTATATTTTCCTTCAATATGTATGTATCCTTTTTGAGTTTTGAGCCTCATGACTATTAGTTATTGCCAGAGTTGACTCAATTTGTATCACTTCGGCGGCGCGACAGTAACATGTCAGTTTCATTTTGTCATTCGCATTTTCAAGTTGTGCTTCAACTTTAGCTACATCTCGGCAAAATACGACAACAAATGACACAAAAGTAAGACAACAAATGACACTACAATGTCCGCAAAGCGTATGCACAATTAGGTATTTTACCCCGTACCCAAATTGTTCAATTAATTTTCTCTTCAAGTTTCACCACGAGTCGAAAATGTGTAACGCCTTCCTATCAAGAAATGTAATATTTCACTCATCAGCGATTGATGACGGCTTGAAAATAAATTATTGCAAGGGACAATTTCTGCCCTCTCACGCGTGTTGGTATTCATTTTTATCTCCTGTGATGAATTCAGTGAAAATACCATGTAATTGAGGTTTACCTGCTGAATAGACGTGATGCGCCAGTCTAGTTAAACCGCGTCGATCTGCGCTGCTTTTGCCGATAAAAGCAGAAAATCGTGACTTACATGTATCTTAAATAAATGCTACCGAGGTTTTTACCTTAAATTTCGTCGAAAATAGTCTTATGTTTGCACTTAAAATCTCTCATCATTTACGAAATTTGCTGAGCTGTGGTAGCCTCGCAGTCGAATCACAACGGGCGAATCATGCACGGGCGAATCATGTTTCAAAAACCCGGGTCTATACACTGCACTGAAATCGGCTGTAAACTCCAGCGTTAATTTCGTCGTGTACGCATTGATCAAAAGAGATAATTTATTTGTCTTGAAATCAAACGTATGTTCTGTTGTCCCAATTCAGTCGAACCGCCTCAGCCTACTTTCAGTATTGTGGAGAATATTCCATGATGGAGTAGTAGCTGATCTAAGGGGTAAGCTGTTTTGTAACCAAGACTCTACGCATTAAGGCAACCGGGCTGGATAAAATTCCTGCTTCAATTCTTGAATTTTGAGCGAGCATAGTTGTATCATCGTTGACTTGCGTTCCGTTTAACCTTAATTCATTCAGCGGGGAAACAAAATGGAACAATATTTTTCTCATATGACCTAAAAAAGTTCATCGCTGCAAAGGAGGCGAATGGCGATTACAACTCAACACTGCAAGGATATCTTAAAAGACTTAAGGACGGTGCCTACTATTGTTATTACTCATACGTTATGCGCATCTCGAGATACTCGGATGTCATAAGACTGCTCAAGTGGGATTAAGGCTTGACCAATCTAATTATTATGCATATTTTTATTTGAAGGGAAGCATTTGTCCAATGTCCACTGAAACTTAGCAGAAAGTTTTTTATTGGTGTTGTTATTAAATATGTTGCATCGCATTTTGGTCACGTGACCTTGAAACAACTTTTAACGTTTATATCCTTTACTGAAAAATGGGGAACATTTATACTTCAAAATTTTGAAAACGTTTGGCATAAACACGTTTGGTACAACTTTGCCTACCGAATGCCGCCTTTTAATGTGGTACTCCGTATTTTCCTTTTAAGACGCGGATTTCTTCAAACAGGAGAACAAAGGTTTTCAGAAGTCTTATTAGGGAGTGAAATTTTAAAAACCTAATAGATTGCATTTCGGCTTGCTCAACTTCTCCAGATTTGCATATCAGAGTCAACACAAGATCTTGCGGTGACTTACAACGAGATGGCTTATCTGTCAACCCACCCTTGCATTCTAGCATCCAGTGGCATCAATCAGTACAAAGCACCATTAACACGCGCATTTCTTCGAACAGGAGAACAAGGGGTTTCAGAAGATTTATTAGGGATCAAAACTCTTCTAACCTAATAGATTGCATTTTGGCTTGCTCAACTTTTCCAGATATGCATATCATTGTCACGGCTAAGGATTCTAGGAACAATGAGCAACACCTTTCTGTTCGGATTACATCACGCCATGATCACTCACCAAAAATCATCACTCACAATGCTAGGAATTCATTCAACCTTATCCATGTAAACATTGCCAAGAAAACATCTGATCGGGCACCATGCTTAAAGTTCGCAACTTGGAATATCCGTTCTATGAACAAAAAGGCATCATCTGTATGTGACCTGGTTATATCTAAGAGGATCGACATATTAGCTGTGATTGAAACCTGGCTCACTACTGACAATATCTCTGACCCAACTCTGGCTGATATTATAAACTCCCTTCAGGACTTCAACTTCATTCATCTACCTAGAGAAGTGCGTGGTGGTGGTGTAGGTTTCTTTTTGAGGAAAGGGCTAAAGATTAAACAAAATGAGATCACTCTGTTTAATACTTTTGAGTACATGGATATATCTATTTCTACTCCTACGTCGTCAATGCGCTTTGTTACCGTATATCGACCTCCGCCCTCAAAGAAAAACAAACTCTCTGTCGGTATGTTCTGCGATGACTTTTCTATTCTACTCGAGAATCTTGCGGCTTCGCCTTGCAACCTGATAATTACTGGAGACTTTAATTTTCATGATGACAATCGCGAGGATGCTGATGCTTTGAAGTTTTTGGACATGTTGGAAGCAGCTGGGTTTGAGCAAAGGGTTGTGGGCCCAACCCATAAACGTGGACACACCCTTGACTTAGTTCTAGTGAGGCATGATGATTCTCTATTACGTGGGCTTCCAGAAATTGTTTGTTTTCCTAACAAGATCTCGGATCATAGTGCCATAGTGTGCACCGCTGATATACCTAAGCCCTGTGCGACAACAAGAACGTTTCAATGTAGAAAATTTGCCAAGATTGATTTGGATTTATGGAACAAGAATTTAAAGGATTCTGCATTATATAATTCTGATTTAAACGCATGCACGGATCCTAATGTATTGACTGATCAATATGACAAGGTTCTAAGCAATCTCATTGAATTACATGCTCCTGTTCGCACTCGTACTGTGACACTACGTCCTTACTCGCCATGGTATGATGACAACTTGAGGTCTCTGAAGAGAGCTAAGCGCCAGGCGGAACGCAAATATGTCAAGTCTGGCTTAGAGGTCCATCGCCAGATATTTGAAAATCAGTGCCGCGTTTACAGTGATGCGTTAAATTCTGCAAAGCAAGAATACTACAAGAATCAAATTTCAGGGTCTGATCAGAGGCAGCTCTTTAGAATGATTGATGGCCTTTTCAAGGTCAAGTCAGCCCCGCTCTTACCAACATGTGACTCGCCTCAAGGATTGTCTGAGAAATTTGCCACCTTTTTCTCCGAAAAAATAGTGAATCTGAAAGATAGTTTGCACTCGTCAGTCTTGGCGACGATGGATTTGTCAGTAGCGCCTAGTCAACCATTATGTCAGACAACATTCTGTGATTTCTCTGCGGTGTCTGTACGTTATATCAGCGAGCTCTTAGTAAAGTCCAATACTAAGTCGTGTATATTAGACCCTGCTCCAACTAGTGTGCTCAAGCATTCTATGGAAGCCCTGGCTCCAGCCATCACCTCTATTGTCAATGCTTCTCTGCTATCTGGTGTATTTCCATCATCCCTTAAAAAAGGTGTAATTCACCCTTCGATCAAGAAGCTGTCCCTTAACCGTGAGGCATATCCGAGTTATCGCCCTATCACAAACGTTGCATTTCTATCGAAGATGCTCGAACGTGTGGCCGCTACGCAAACGCTGAACTATCTTATACCCAATGGGCTTTTAGCCAAGTTTCAGTTTGCGTATCGATGTTTCCACAGCACAGAAACTACGTTATTACGAGTGTTTAACGACATCCTTGTTGCTATTGACAACCACTGGGATGTTGTACTTGTTCTTCTAGATTTATCGGTGGCGTTTGACATCATTGAACATTCTGTTTTACTTAGTCGTTTGGAACACCGTTATGGATTTGAAGGGAAGGTGTTAAACTGGTTTAGATCATACCTGATTGGTAGATCCCAGCAAGTACTAATTGCGGATGTCAGATCAGCCGATTATCCTCTTCAGTACGGTGTTCCTCAAGGGTCTGTTCTGGGGCCATTTTTGTTTTCTTTGTTCTTTGCCCCTCTGGAGAATGTGTTTACAGGCCCATGGTTTCAATGTAATGACTTACGCAGATGATACACAGTTACATGTGTCCTTGGGCTCG
>NC_090885.1:54371258-54388758 GCF_036669925.1 Montipora capricornis
ACATTAATTGGGAAACAGAAGCCTCCCCTTGTCCCTCCTCCACACTCGTAGGGCAGGTAGTATTTACCCGAAACTGTTTTGGCGGAGGACAGTCACTGAGATAAAGGGATGCATGTCTTCTTTTGGCTGGCAGTTTTCGTGCTGGAACGGGTGGGCTGCTGTCGGCTGGAACCGGATGTGGCCATTTTTCAGTTGGTCCGTTTCTACCTACAAAGTTCTGTTAAAGATAAGGCATAGATTCCAGGTAATTAATTTCTATTGTAGGGAATGCTGTATCAAGAAACAAGCAAAAGAGCTTACTTACTGACGAGCACACTGCCTTATGTTTGTTTACGCGTTCCAAGTTTAACTGTTCGTGCGGTCTTCCGCAGTTTTTATCCATCGCTTGCATTTTTCTAGCTCCGTCTTCGGCTTGGGGAACAAAAAAAAATCGTCCTCCATTCAGTCGCTCGGGATATCTCTCATCTGCATTGCATGTTCCCCACGCACAACGCAAAACCGTCTTCTGTTACAAACTGACTACGCGTACGATCAGCTGGTATGTTTGTGGGACAAGATGGCGGCCGCTCACACTCTTTCTTGTGATTGGTTGGCATTAGCGTTGCTGATTGACAGGTCTGAACTATGAATAGACGAGATGCTTCCGTGAAGCATACACTGGGTTGCCTGTGGTACGTGTTACAGAAAATCAGAAGGCACTGAATTTTGTGGTATTGAACTACAGCATTCCAGTCTCTGAAGAATAACAAATAAAAGACAAGCGAGAAATATTGGCTTCCGGGCTGACATGTTGATAATTTTCGAGTTCCCTCACAACTTTTTTTCACCACAAGTTTAAGCGTGCCGTCTGAGCATCTGACAGCTTTGTAATAATGAAGTTCACTGAAGTTAAGCCCTGCCCGGCGGAGTTAGTATCAGGATGGGAGACCAAAACAAAATACCCCTCATAAAACAGAAGCATCGGACCGAAAATACTATGAACGCTAACAAATGCGAACTCAGCAAGGTACATATTTTGTTAGCTTGCTTTATGTAAAACAAGAACATCATTCTAAAAGCTTATTCTACGCAAAAAGTAGGTTCTGGAGGTAATTTTCAGAGTGGAAATCAAGGTTACGCGGCAGACGGCAAATACAAACTCACGATTTAATTCAGTTAACACACCAGAAAGACGCTAACCTCATTTTGGTAAGAAAATGCTTTACTATTGCCATAAAAAACTATCCAGTTAAGCTCGCATATCATAAAACATGATGAATTCGTAAAGGCCACCTTTTCCAGCTAACAATTTTTTTAAACAAACAACATATTTGCTATTAGAGGCAAAAACCCCTTCTATTTCATTACGTGCGTGAAGAGAAGAAACTCAATCGTGTCAAATATGCGCAATATTGCAACAAACTAAATTTCAGGATCAAATCGTTTCCATGAAGAACCTTTTCCTTGAATAATGAAGCACAAAATACACGACAAGCTTTCTTTCAAATAATTCTTGGCTGTTACATTTCCAATTATTTTTTTACCTGAAGACTGTGCAGAGTTGATCACAGATCTACGTAAGGTGTTCGATTCGTTCAATCGTTCTCTGTCTTTGTTGAACCCATAAGTTACCAGAGAATTTTTCCATTTGGTTTCAGTGTTCTACATAACAGCACTTTTGGTTAAATATTATTTTAGAAATACAGCTCACTTTGATTTAGGCTCGACGGGCGATAGATTGTTGTCGAAGTCCATTACTCGTCGCTTTTGAGATTCCAGGTGTTGGTTTTTCACCGCCTGCCTAGTTTATCCAACTGACTTTCCATTATTGAGCTTCATAAGGGTATATTTTATTCAAAGATCCACTAAAACGCAACTAGCGTTACATGACTTTCGACGCCATTGCAGGCTAAGTTAATGATTCTCCTATGTCCACCAGAGAAATCTACGCATTTCCACTACCCTCTCGATCCTAAGAAAATACGCGCAGAGGGCTCTATGCACAAAGACACCACTTACCAGGGGAGTAACAGGCAAGACTTTTACCGACACGGAAAATTAAAAAAAATAAAATAAATCTACCCATTTTCCGACTGGGATTGCCATACGGCAACCCAATAATTACAGAAAACGTCAAAATGTGGTAAGAACATCAGTGACACACTCGGCTATTCGCCTCCTGTGCCACTTTTTCTTTCTTACCACATTTTGACGTCATCTATGATCTATTACTGAACAGACGCACGGCAACATGGAATCTATTTGTTAAATAGATGCACTTGAGTTGTTTGGATCGAGAGCACCGTGAAGCTAGAGTTCCCGTCGGCTATCGCTTCCTGCAACTCTTAAACTTCTATCGTATTCGCCACGCTTCCTGCGTGCCCTCATAACTCGATAGACGCACACAGGGCACGAACCAATTTTTAATTACCATTTTTTGGCAGCCATATTGGTGTTTCTCCGAGGTTTGCCATGCCAGGTATGTCAATGTGGCGTCTCCACAACGAGATTTTTAAATTTGTGCGAAAGATTTTAACCAATAACTCAAGTACAGGCAAGAGCAAACACCTAAGACTTGGCAATTGTTTAGTAATCTACTATAACGTCTAAAATTCGTGAGTTCATTCATTGCATGGCTTCGATTTACATTTTTGATGGAGTGAGAGTGAAAACGTTTTATACAAGGTTTGTGTTTTAAAAAGAAGTGTGACTGTATTTCATCTTCACTCAGGCTTGCAGTCTCCCTAAAACTTTCTTTTTGAGGCATGTCGTAAAATCCCGGTCGTAAGCCCTGGGAATTTAAAACTTCGTGAGGGGTATTGGGTGGGCTTATCAAGGGAAACTTTTATCCAGTGGGGCTTTTAAAGGGTATACAAAAACGTTTTGCAATGAAACGATATCAAATAAGTCGAGAGTGACGATTGGCAGTGTTAAAAGACGTTTTCTAGACTTGCCTCCAAGTCGAGCTTTAAAGCTGAGCGTGAGGCTCGCGAACCAGAACGAGCGCGGATATTTATAAGCGCCGAAGGGAAATCTCTTAGCGCCGCCCCGCAAGGAGCTTTGAGAAAGTCGAGAGGTTTTCCTGGATTTACTGGTCTTTAATTAAGCCTGTTTTGCACTAAAGGAGCTACTTCAATGGCATTTGATCTGCACTTTCATGCCTTGTTCTGGGAAGTGACTACTGCTAAGGAACAAGAAAATGTAGAACAGGACTTATATGGAATTAGAAGAGGAGGGAACTGGAGCATATAAGCGCAATAATGTTTTGCCTGCATGTAGATGGGCCCATAAGCATTGGGGCTTATAATCAAGGGGGCAGGGCGCTTACTTATAACCGGAATTTTACCGCGTGTCAGAAATTTCTCGCAAACCTACAGTCATTAGTTGACACACTACGGACCAAAAAGCTGCAAACCTCCTACGATACGACGATTCTCCTTTCGCGGGCCCGCACTATTCGCGGAGCTTTAAAACGCCGCCTTCCACCCTCCTCTTCAAATATTCCGCGTTCATCCTTTCAGTAAATAGATGAACGTCATTAAGGCATAACACATTTTAATTGAGATCATCGTCTCGATCAGGAGCCATAATTATTATGGCTCCTGTCTCGACCTAATTCATTAGAATGACAAAAGGTAGCCCTCTCCACTATTTTGCATGGGTTATTCGCGATTTGTATTTTTTATAAATTTTCATTAAAAAAAGTGATCACTTATAGCCAGGAGCGTGTTTATCCAATAGGTGGTTTGCAACCAATCTCAAGGGACACAGGCAACAACGCTGCAATGTAAAATTGCTGGTGGACGAACAACAGGAGCTAATGAGAGATCTTTTGTTTTTGTCCACCAACGATCACATAACGTGCAAACCACCTATACCCTTATACTCTCGTGACTCCTGTATGTCTGAAAGAAAATAAAATTAAGCCACAACAAAAAAAAACATTGTTTTTTGTCTTTTATTTTCAAAGATTACGCTTTTATTACGATTGTCAACTCTCCAAGAGACGATAGCAAATGTTCCCCAACGGAGTGCTTTGGAAGAGATGTTTCTTCTAAGTGCGCATTTCGTTTCTCTGAGACGTGGCATTATTCTTTGTATTTTTTATAACCTTGCATTAAAAAGGTACTTGTGCCTTTCTGTTACTGGCATAGTTATTGACATAAAGAAAAAGCCCCAATAGCGCTTTATGTACAACTGCTCCATCCCGTCGAGCGCTTTCAGAGGATCAGTCGTAACTATTGATCACGAATTGTCCGCGAGGAACTACGGTCTCCCAAACGTATTGGCATGTACATGCCATGTACATCAGAGCATGAAATGAAAACTGCTTTGCCCCTTCATTATTCCTTAGTAAAAAAAAAAAAGTCTCCGCTTACGAGCCAGAAGGCTCATCAGGCCGGCGCTTATCTCCGGTTTCTGTAGCATGAAGCGACTAGGAGTATTTGCACTCCCCCCTGGATGGGATGCTAGTCCATCGCAGGGTTACCCCCAGCATTACGCCGGTACCCATTTATACACCTGGGTGGAGAGAGGCACCGTGAGAGTAAAGTGTCTTGCCCAAGAACACAACACAATGTCCCCTGCCAGGCCCCGAACCCGGACCACTCGTTCCGGAGTCGAGCGCACTAACCATGAGGCCACCGTGCCTCACCGTGCCTTATTCCTTAGACACCACTTCATTTCAACTCATTCCTCTTGTAAAGTTGTGTTTTACTTTATTTATTTATTTATATATTTATTTATTTATTTGTTTGTTTGTTTGTCTATTTATTGATTTATTTATTTATTTATTTTATTTATTCATTTTGTTTATTCACCGTACTACTCAGGAGAAAGAAAGGAAAAGAAGATTACAAATGCAGGATAATTGAATAACAATTCCGAGGAAACCTTAAAGAAACCATAAAGTTTGTAACATAGAATCGGGTTTCCTCACGACATTCAACTACTAATACAAGGGCTAACCAGAGGGTACAAGATTAAAAATGATACTTCGAAAACTAAAGTAATAGGTAGTACGTAAGACGAAAAGTACTCCAATGTCACTGTTTTGTGTAATCAAAGCTTTTCTTCGAAAGCTTCTCCAAAGGGAGAACTTATGCACCTATCAATGTTAAGCCGCTGGCGTGGGAGGCCGGGCATAGGAGGGGGAACGGACGTTACAAGTCTGCCCGTGGTAGGGACTTTTGATCATTCGTTGAGTTCCGGGGATCGGGACTTTGGACTTTAACCGTTAGAAGAGCGGGGTCCACTGACGCCATCTTGGCTGCTCGCCATCTTGAATGACCGAGAAAGACTGAAGAATAGTACCGCCCTTTTGGAATTACCCAGAAGTCACTAGAAGCAAACCGATTCTCTGCGATTCCCTCAACGCCATGGACTGAAACTCTAAAGCCTTTTATGAGGCAGTCATCTATATTCACCTTGTGCGCAGTGAATTTTGTTTCCAAGCAAGCGTATATAATACTAAAACCGAGACCGAAATACTGAATTTCATTTTCATCGGCTCACTATTTGTCACATTATAAGTACTCTTATGGGGCTTTTTTGAATATTTCTCTCTTTTATATGAAGTTTAATATTTTATTTCCGTTGTTCCTATTTACAATTTAAGTAATTAACATGTCACATTCTTTTTTCCTTCACAAAGTATGTGGTTCTATTTTTAGTCAGTCCTTTAGGGCATAGTTTAAAGTTTAAAAGCGGAAACGTTTTAGAAACGTTTCAGCTATAATATTTGTTGTCTTAAACATGGCCATGAGCTATAAAAGGATGGCAATTCAAGTAAACAAAAGTAGCATAACAGTTCGTGAAAAGATACCAGAATTTCCCTGTTGTATTGTCTTGTTTAGTAGTATCAGTTGAGACAGTCCTCAAAATTTTAACATACTTTCCAGATGAACTATGGAACTACATGACAATTTTCCATTATAACAGATGTTACATTTTGAAGTCATTGCATTGTTACCTTTTAAAAAATAAAATGTATAATTTCTGCCCCTATTTCTTTTTTACCTATGCATTTTTGGGAGGAAGATGGGGTTGGGGAATTTGCACTCTTCTGCCCCAGGATGACTTCCCTGGGGCCGGGCATTTGAACAGAAAAATTTTCTGATCTGAGTTCAAATCCCCCGCCTATGCCCGGCTTCCCCCCCCCCCCCCCCCTTCCCCACCAAGCAGCTTAACATTGATACATGTAGGTGCATTATAAACTCTGCATGTGACTGGTACCACTTAAACTGAATCAATGAATGAAATTTTTGCGCCTCTTATTGTATATGGAGAGAAAGTTCACAGAAGAGTTCCCACTACTAGTAGCCGTAGTAGCAAACCTCCAAGTTATCTGCATAAGTCCAAACAAAAGCCTTTTGTTGTTTATTACGCTTAGGGAATTCTTCCGAGACTCTTCGAAGATGAATTTCAAATCTTCACAAAATTGTCGGCTTGTCAAATTAGCGGCACTAGGGAAGAGGAGCTTGGAAAGTTGCACATTAAGGTGCTGTTAACACAGGGGGTACCCAGGGGAGAAAATGCGCTTCAATATGCTTGGTCTCTCAATATGTTTTGTGAATCAGCGAACCAGTTGATTAAAATTTATGAACACGATAAGGATGATTTGCTATTAAAAACCTTCGCGAACTATCCTCGTGGCCGGGTGTAGTCCTGTGGTATTGCGAGAATCAAAAGAGTACAGATTGAATATTGTTCCGCTAGTACAGACAGTCTTCTACAACAGTTGAAGCCTACTAATATTTAGGTTGTGTGGCCCAGTTTAAAGAAATTGAGGAGGAATTTATTTTAGAAAAATAAAGACCTCGAAGAAAGTTTCTCACTTGTTCGTATATAAAAGGAAAAGTAATATCTCGGCCAGGCGACATGGAACTTCAAAAACATCGAAGCAGGGTAAAATTTAGACATTAATCTGACAAATTAGGTCAGTGATGCGACGAAACATGCGTCATTTCATAATTTCAAATGACATAGCAAGGGACTTATGATCGTGTGGGTGGCAAAGCAAAATACAACGAAACGTGGCTTCGCTCAAAGGACGATGACCGTTGTTCGCCTTGCTAGGACGAACAGCGAATGTCATACACTTTGTACAATAACAACAATTTGATGGATGAAATATTTAATTTCAGAGACAAATATCTCAAAGAATATCGAGTGAAGAACACAAATATATCAATACTCCAAGAAGAAAAATGCATCGTATAGTATCCAGACATAAAACATCTTCACTAAATCCTCAAAGCAAGTTTAACCGAAAAAAAAACAACTTCGTGCTGAACACGAATATTTCACTTGATTCACTTCGCCATACACAGATTCAGCCTCTTACCGGAAGTTGCATGGATGCGAAGTCTAAGGGCCAAGGTAGAAAATATGGCGGAAGCTAGCAAAAAGCATTTAAGTCACAAGTGTTGTGCTGCAGCGTTGTGTAACAATGGCTCTGATAACCGGAAAGACCTAATTTTTCACGCTTTTCCGAAAGATCAAATTCTAAGGAAAACATGGGAGGTAAAGATGAAACGTGGCGACAAAAAATTCGCTTCCAACGGAGCCCTCTGTAATTGTTCGGAGCACTTTGTAGAGAGGGAGTATGGAAAATCTGGAAATCTGGAATCCGGAAACGGAAACGGAAACGGAACCGGATCCGGAAACGGAATAAGAACAAGAAAGGTCGATGATATCCAGTTGTTTTATTTCAGCTAAAAGAGTTGAATGTTATATTACACACTTAAAACTGCAAAATTGATTTTTACGGATATTGTTGTGACAACAAAGTTCGTATCACTGGCGTCACTCCTTTTTTGAACGGCTTGAGTTATGAGAATGATTGACATTGAGACTCCTCCTTGTCCCTTGGTGGCGTGGGAGCGTATTTGTTACTGGATGAAAGGAGTCCACAAAAGAAAATTAAAGTAAAAGACAAAAGAATTCTGAATCACCTTATTTATTGAAATAAAATATTAAGGTAAGCAACTACGAACCTCGCCTTCCAGATCTCGCCGCACTGGAGATCAAGAAGAAACATGGGAAAGGTGAGTACTAATTAACCTGCGTGGCAGGCGTTCGAAGGGGAAAGGGATAACCGCGGGAGAACGAGGAGGGTGGGAGTGAAAGGACCCCCTAATTAATATGCATACATAAGGCAGCTGCCAAATCTCTAACTGTCAAATGGCATCCAATCAAAAACATTCACAGGAAAAATGCGCAACGCAGGAATGTGGTTTAGTGCGCCATTATTCCAAAAAATCTCACGGCGGAGAGAAGTGTGAGACCAAAACACCGTCGCCCGAAAAAGGAGCAATTTTCAACGACGTGGGACGAGTTTCTGAAACGAGTTTACTGGCGGAATATGTCTCAACAAAATCGTGTGTGAATTTGTTCAGACCATCACTGAAAAAGAAATCGTTTTCCTGAACGACTAACAAATGTGGCTGGAATCCACTGAAAAAAAAGTTTCGAAAATTCTTCACAACTTGTTTGCAACGTGTGTGTAAGGAAAATAAAAAACTGTTGCATAATCTCGAGTTTCTATTTAAACGTTTTGAATCAGATCAAAAAGACAAAGTTGGCGGCCTTTTTTAAGATGGTTTAGGTGAGAGCTCGAAAACAAACTGACGTTGAATTCAACCGCAATAGGTTGGTGTTGATTGACACAAATTTAATTTTAGCTAGCCAACCACGATTTTTATGATTAGAGTCTGAGCGTAAAAAGATCGAAAAACAATAGTGTCCTCCCCTTCTCCCACACTCTCCGGTTCCGGATTCCGGATTCCGGATTTCCTGGTTTTCCATACGCCCTTGTCGAGACGGACTACAGAAAGAGTTTGACAGGCGCAATGCGAGATCTTGTAAAAAATGCCGTTCCTTCCATTTTTACATGGTCAGTAACGATGAAGTGAGTCAGAGTTCTGAGAGAGCAAGAATTCGCGGGGACAAAACGACTAAGCCATTCGCCGGTCCTTTGGGTATGGAAACCGAGAGCACAACAGGTACGTTTGAAGCAATGACCGCGTCCAAAAATAATCCCCAAGAAGCGGATTTGGATGGCAAACCACAAGACAGAGATTTACTTGCTGAGATTTGTCATCTGAGACAAAGGCTTTCTCTATCAAAATTTGGCTTGGAACGATTTGCATCCAGTGACGATGACATCTTCTTTTACACAGGATTTCAGAGTTACACTGCTTTGATTGCATTTTGGAACTTCGTTAAACCGTGCTCAGAGTCTCTGCTTAGCTGGAACAGGGCACGTGCCAAAGTGAACGGAAATCTTGCTGACACTGCGTTTCCTTACTTACAAGGCCAGACAAAAGAAAAGCAACGAAAACGAGAAATACTGCAGCCCATTGATCAGTTATGGATGTTTCTAACAAGGGTGCGGCTTGGATTATTCGAGCGTGACCTGGCACACAGATTTGATGTGTCTGTAAGTACTGTCTCTGATGTGGTTGTCACATGGGCAAACTATCTTTACATATTACTGGGAAGTTTGTGTAGGGCCTATACAGTTAGGTTAAGGAATACGGTGTTAACCCCTCTCCCCCAAGCAACAAAACTGTAGCAAGAAATCATGGGAAGAATAAAGACACGAGGTGGTTGTTGTCCGCCA
The DNA here is from genome assembly GCF_036669925.1 of Montipora capricornis. Taxonomy (NCBI): domain Eukaryota; kingdom Metazoa; phylum Cnidaria; class Anthozoa; order Scleractinia; family Acroporidae; genus Montipora; species Montipora capricornis. The sequence goes on from NC_090885.1 coordinate 54,380,863, forward strand.
TTTTAGAATGTGTGTGTGTTTTTAGTGCGAGTCCGAATCCATTCTTCCGTCCGCTCAGTATGCAACACTTGGGGGCCTGTCCGGGAGATATGAAAGAAAATAAGACAACGTTTTAAGCAATCGATGAGAACGGGAGCGAGGAGACAAGGAAACAAGTTTTTGAAATAGCTGAAATCGTGCACACGCTCGTGAAGGAATCAACACACGCGATGGAGATCGAAGACATACAAATGGAGATCCAGAGTCATCTCTGCCAGCTAAAGGTTGAGGATCTAGTAGTAATTGCTAAGACTTTAGGCTGCGGTGACAGTGACATTAAGGATAAAACGAGGAAAGGGCTTGTCAGATTAATCGAGGAACATCTCGAAGCCAAATTGAAGGGCATTGTGGAGCCGGACACCGAGTTTTTGGAAGATTTCAGGACTGGAATAATCATTTACACACCTTGGTGTCCACCGCTCGAGGATGTAAGCAAACAAAAGAAGTCGGAAGTGTCTCAATCGGAACTAGAAAAGGTGAAGTTGGAATATGAGGTGATTAAACAGAAATTTGAGGCATTGACGATGGGTAAAGCACATTCACCGGAGAAGGATGTTGACAACAAAGAGGAGGTAAAGGCGAAGGGTGAGTCAAAGTCATTAAACTTCCAACCGAGTGATTTTAAACGAGAACTTAAGATTATTGGCCAAATCGTGGAACCAGGGCAAAAGGACAAATTGAGTTTTGTGAGTCTAGTGAGACAAATTGAAGGTGCACTGCAAAAGGGCTACAAGCAGTGGTCAGGGCTATTAATCCAGGGATGAGATTACGAAGCTATTTAGAAGGACTGAGTGACTTAACACACCCCCGATTAAGACGTATTCTTGGATCCCATTTTCAGGAGAAGAGTGCGAGTGACCTGTACAGACAGCTATCAACTTTAGTTCAGGAGCCACAGGAAAATTCTCAAAGCTTTTTAATCAGAGCCCTCGATACAAGACAAAAAATCCTGTTTGCCTCGCAGGAGGTTAATACTCAGTTGAAATATGATCTAAAGCTAGTGCAGGGAATGTTTTTACATGCAATAGACACTGGTCTTCAAGATGAGGCCATTCGGATCAGGTTAAAGTGGTACTACGATCAAAAAATCATTTCCTTTTTTTCTTCAGATTTTGAAAGCGTGTTTGCTTAACACCTAACTGGCAAAATTTTGAGCTTTGAGTTTTATCCAAAGGCTGTTTATTTTGAGTGTGAGTTTTGGATTTCACGGTCCGCCATTACTCACGTTCAAAACTGGCCGATTGGACCTCAGAGGGTTGGATCTAGAGAAAATGACGTCATTTACTCACTAGCTTAAAATTTCAGCGTCTAAACGCAATTTATTATATATGCAAAACACGGGTTGAAAAGTCTGAAAGCCCGAAACTCCCGTGCTGCATATTAATTAGGCCGCGTACACACGCTTTGCATTCTTAAACTAGTGAGTGTTTGACGTAATTTTCTCCTCGACCCAGCTCTCTCAAGATTTTAAAGTTAGTAATGGCGGACCAATAAATAAGGAAATTCCAGCTAAAATAAACAGGTGTCTTTTTAAAATCAGAACTTAAAACTTGGGTGAGTTAGTGTTTATTTAAGGTGGTATCTACCTCAAAAAAACGGCAAAAATACGAATGTTGGTCAAAAAATTTTTCTAACTGATTTGAAATCTTTTATTGTTTGTTTTTACTTGTGGAGTGTTTTTTCCTAGAATATCTGTTTTGGAAAAACAACATAGTTTTGAAATCCAAAGGAAAAACAAAATTTTTGTTTGGTCGTAGTACCACTTTAAGACCAATATTAGAAAAACCAGATGTACAGGATGAGGATCTAATTCAACAAATGAATGTAGTAGTTTCAGAAGAAAGTGAAAGAAAATCCAGACTGGGCTCTACCCCTCGTCAAAGGAACCCAAGGGGGAACGAAGAGCATGCATCACAAGGGGAAGAAGGATCCATCCAACAAGGGGCAACCGCTAAGAAGCTTAACTTCCCGGGAAAAGAGAGTCCTAGAGAAGAGGAGTTCATGGCGGCACTACAAGCGGTCCGTTCAGAACTTACCACATTAAAAGAATCAGTTGAGAGAAATCTAACCAATGAGGAACGTTTCACCAGGCCCCTACCTGTAAATCAGAATCTGCAAGGGTATCAGGGCCCAAGGGGCTGTATCGACTGTCAAAAGGAAGGAAAGGGGCAGCTGTGCGACCACTGCCACATTTGTGGTAGTAGTGACCATTGGGCCCGTGGATGTCGGAAACGGAGATCAGGGCCGGGAAACAGACGGGGGCTACAGCCGAGGGACAGGAAGTAGCCCCGCCCCAGGACAGATTTATAAAGTCCCACCAGTGTGCTAATTGTCAGAGGATTGCAGCAGGATCCCAACAAAGTTTCAAACAATGTTTAGGTTGTAAAACAGTTCGTTATTGTGGTCGAAGTTGTCAGAAACGTAACTGAGACAGTCACAATGGTCTCTGCCAAGCGATCCAGCAACTGGAAGCTAGGAACAGTTCGCCAGTACTTCGGGGGGATGGTTATGTATTTGCTAGTCATTTGACACCCAGGCAGCGTGTGGTAGTTGCAAGGTTGGTTGGCAAGAAGTGTAAGGTGTCATGTGTTCTCGATGGAGTCCCAGTCGAAGCCCTTTGGGATACGGGTGCACAGGTGTCTATTGTGTCCAAGAGCTGGCTTGAGGAATATTTGCCTCCTCAAAGTTAAGGAACATTGAAGAGTTGCTTGGCGAGGATGTAGGACTGAACTTAAGAACAGCAAATGGTGGAACCATACCATTTGAAGGGTGGGTGGAAGTACGGTTTCAGCTCTCGTCGGACACAGAGTCATCAAGTTCTCTAACTGTACCATTCCTCATTGCAAGAGATGAGTTGGAAACTCCAATCTCTAGAGGAGAGGACGCCAGTGTTATTTGAACCAGACCCAGGTATGCCTTGGCCAGCCGACTTGGAAGTTGTAGAGCAGCTCCTCACCCTACCGCGAGGGTCGCCACACAGGGTGAACATTACAGTCCGTAACCCCTCAAAGCATGATGTAGTCCTTGGCCGGCAAACACTAACCTGGGACACTTGCAGCTAGTGCAATCGGTTACCCCTTTGGAAGTAGTAAGAAAGGACCTCCCTCATTCGGAAGCTGTGGATCCAAAAGGTACAGGTGGTACCTCACTCCAGGATGGAAACCCATCAGTACCCCAACATCAAGTAAACAGGGAAGTTGCTAATGAAAGAAAGTCCTTCATCCTTCAAGACACCAGCCGTGGTGTTAGGTGACCTGACAGAAAGTCAACGCCAGTTGGCCATGACCATGCTAGAGGAGGAGGCTGCGTCATTCTCCCAAGATGATGATGATATGGGACGGATAGAGAGACTTCAATTAAATTTGGAGTTGTCAGACACCACGCCAGTCCAGAAGAGCTATTCCTCAATTCCCCGTCCCATGTATGCTAAAGTTAAACACTACATTGAAGATCTGCTCAACCGGGGATGGATAACTAAGTCTCAGTCAAATTATTCATCTTCCGTGGTGTGTGTAAGGAAGAAAGATGGAGGGTTACGCCTGTGCGTGGATTACAGGGAGCTGAACCGTAAGACAGTACCAGATAGGCACCCAATACCAAGAATCCAGGAGACACTGGATAATCTTGGAGGGAACTCCTGGTTTTCAGTGTTAGACCAGGGAAAGGCGTATCATCAGGGTTTTGTTGGGGAAAAGAGCAGACACCTGACTGCCTTCATCACACCTTGGGGTCTGAATGAATGGACTCGGATCCCATTTGGGCTGAGTAATGCACCAGCAAGCTTTCAGCGGTTCATGGAAGATTGTTTGGAAGGTATCCGCGACGAGATTTGCATTCCTTACTTGGATGATGTCATAGTTTGTGGTGGAACGTTTGAAGAACATGTGGAAAATTTGCGAATAGTGTTGAGACGCCTGCGCAAACATGGAGTGAAATTGAAGCCAAGCTAGAATAGTCTGTTCCAGAGAGAGGTCCGCTATCTAGGCCGAATTGTAAACCAGTCTGGACACAGTATTGATCCCGAGACTACTAAAGCGGTCACGAGTCTTAGAGAATCTATGCCAGAGACTGTGGGTGAAGTCCGTAAACTAACAGGACTATTAAGCGATTACAGGAGGTACATTAGTGATTTCGCCAAGATTGCAAAGCCCCTTTACGATCTTCTTAAAGAACCTGAAAAGAGAGGACAGTCGCCGCGGCGAACTCAGAGGAGAAATACAAGACCAGTTAGAAATAAGGGACAAGTATCATCCCGGGAGCCAGTCAACTGGACCAGTGAACACCAAGCCCCAATCGATAACCTTATCAGTGCTATTAGTAACCCACCTGTGATGGCTTACCCTCAATACACCCAGCCATTTATTCTTCACACGGATGCGTCAGGACAGGACCTTGGGGCAGCAGTTTACCAGAAGCAGGCCGGTCAACTAAGGGTAATTGCTTACGGATCTCGTGCGCTAACTGCAGCGGAACGGAACTATCATCTTCACTCCAGTAAGCTGGAATTTCTGGCACTTAAGTGGGCCATAACTGAACAGTTTCGGGACTACCTGTATTATGCCCCGCACTTCACGGTCTACAGAGATAACAACCAGTTGACCTATGTCTTAACTACGGCGAGACTAATTGAAACTGGACACCGTTGGGTAGCAGAGCTGGCTGACTTCCACTTCACGATAAAGTACCGACCAGGGACGGCCAACCGGGATGCTGATGCTCTCTCTAGGATGCATATGGAACAGTTCATAGACATGTGTACTGAAGAAGTAGAACTGCATTGGATTAAAGCCACAGTGGAAGCACTGAATGCCCAGCGGAAAGGAGATCCAGTTTGGTTCCTATCGCTATCCTGTCAGCCAAGTGAAATGGGACACATTATGAATGTGGATTATGAACCGAGGGTGCAACCTCTCACACCTAAGAAACTGTACGAGGCTCAGAGGAAAGACAAGGTGATGAGTGCAGTGATTCGGTATAAGGGAACCAGCAAACCATTCGCAGCACAAGACAGGCGCCAGGCGTCACCTGCAGTACAGTCCCTTCTACGTGAATGGAGTAAACTCGCAGTTGGAGAAGATGGAATCCTCCGGCGCAGAAGTGGGCCTAATCTTCAGATTGTCCTTCCGCAGAAGTTTCATCGAATAGTCTACAAAGAGCTACATGAAGAAATGGGACACTTAAGGACAGAAAGGGTCCTTCACCTTGCCAGGGAACGGTTTTATTGGCCCCGGATGAAAAGAGACATTGAACATTACGTGACGCATGTTTGTAGTTGCATCAAACAAAAGAGACCAAACATCTTGCCAAAAGCACCAATGGAGACCATACGGAGTAGCACACCCTTCGAATTGGTGTCACTGGACTTTGTACACCTTGAAAAAAGCAAAGGGGAATACGAGTATATCCTGGTTATAGTTGATCATCTTACAAGATTTGCCCAAGCGTATGCGACCACCAACAAGTCTGCACGAACAGCAGCGGACAAATTGTATAATGACTTTATATCACGTTTCGGGTTTCCGGCAAGACTCTTGCATGGTCAAGGTGGTGAATTTGAAAATCAGTTGTTCCATCGGCTGGAGGAATGCTGTGGTATGCTCAGATCTCGAACAACGCCTTATCATCCCCAAGGAAACGGAAAGACAGAACGCCTGAACCAAACACTGCTATCCATGCTAAGAACTTTGCCTGAGCACCAGAAGTCAAAGTGGAAGGACAGCCTCCAAAAAGTGGTTCATGCTTACAATTGCACTCGCCATGAAGCGACAGGATATTCGCCGTTTTTCCTATTGTTTGGCCGATCCCCAAGACTCCCAATTGATGTCATATTTGGTACCAAACCCACTGCCTACTCAAGTTACCCAGCTTATGTTAAGGAGTGGCAAGAGGCAATGAAAGAAGCATACGGAATAGCCACTAAGAAATCTCGGCTATCTGGACTCAGAGGCAAGAAACAGTATGACCGGAGAGTTCACAGTCCAGTACTCCAGCCAGGCGACCGAGTCCTTGTACGAAACTTAAGTGAGAGAGGCGGCCCTGGGAAGCTGAAGTCCTACTGGGAAGACACCATCCACCAGGTAGTGAAACGGAAAGGTGAAGAGAGTCCAGTTTATGAAATTATGCCTGAATCTGGTGGAGGGCGACACCGCGTCACTCACCGTAACCTTCTACTGCCATGCAATGATCTTCCTTTTGAAGCAAGGCCCGGTGACACCCGCAAAAGATCAAAACGGAAGTTGCCAACTGCCCAGCCACATCTGTCGTCACCAGGGGCCTCCAATGTCGGAGACAGTTCTGAAGAAGAATCCGCAGTGATGTTAACCTTCACTCCTGTAGAGCCAGAAAGCGCGTTGTCAGAACGTTACGTTAAGTTACTTTCCTTTTTGCTTGAGTAATTTGTTTATTACAAGTTTGATCTTTACTTGCTGTAATTGAAAAAAAAAAGAGTTCATTACTTGTTGTAGAATTGAATCCATGTAGGCAATACATACTTTTTTTAACACAAACTTGGAAACTTGTTCCTAATTATACACCAACATTTCACAATTACTGAGTTGCAATATAAGTTAATCAATGCTTAACAAATGTCGACTTCATTACCAGGGTTTCACATCTTCCCAGGATAAGGTTGATAATATACATGTACTTCAGAGTAATGCTAAATTTTCACATGCCTGACATATATTTCAACCACAGTATAAACGCTTGGCAAGGGAAATGTCTGGAACCTAACCTTTAATAGTTTAAGTTTAGTTTAATAATGCTTTATACCACTGTACAAATATGTAAATAATATAAGGAAAATATATATATATATAAATAGGTACAGAAGGTAAAGGAAAGCAATAGGGGGAAACTGAATTCCCATATAAGAACTGCTCTCCAAGCTAAAAGATCATAAACCTTGATTACAGAACTGTAACTTGTAGCAAAGAACATCGACCACTACAAACATTGAACATTTAACTTTTTCTTAACCAGGGAACAAAATTATATTTTGAAGCACTTCAACTACTAAAATTAAGCTTACAAGTATAAGAGATCAATCATTCAATGCCTGACAGCTAACTGACATTTCCTAAGGCCTAATAAAAGCCACTGTTCATAACAGAAACACGATTTTAGATCAAGTCTTGGAACAAGTTTTAAATTCCATTTGGTTTAAGTTTTGACTGTGATACATATAAGACAAGAAGAAAGGCAAATTAAAGATCCAAATCCCAGTCTGCAGATCAACTTTAGCGACAAGATCTAAAATATCAGTAAAGTAATGATGATCAAAAACAGTGTTTTAAGCCTTAATCTAGAAGCCTTGTAGTCTTTATACTTACATTTATTTTGTAGAGCCCAAAGATGAAGATTTAGTTCCTTATAAATCGATTACAGAGCCTTTCTGTGTGTAAAAATGCTCTCCGATTCTTCCCCACACTTCAAATCGTTTGACCGTTAAAATCACGCGTTTTGTGGACAAAATACTGACCCCCAGTCCATGGACTACCCTAAAATGGACTAACTCCTAAGAATACCATTTCAAATGAGTACTATTGAAAGAACAGAATTGATTATAAAAAAAATCATACTTTCATTGAACATACCTTGTTTATTTTTGTGCGCATGGTGACATGCAGCTAAATCCAAGAACTGCACCGGTTTCACTTCACTTACATGATGTAATCGGCCATCACAACAATAACATTATCGAAAGCTAACCTTTTTAAAATGGCTGTTAGACTTAAATACTGTTGATCAACACTGTTTAAAATGGGTGTTTAGGCTAAGGTAAGCACTGTTTTAGACGTGTCTTACACATAGACAAACAGTACTCTTTTGAAATAGTATTTATAGGGTAGTCCATTT
>NC_090885.1:54396258-54401258 GCF_036669925.1 Montipora capricornis
GAACGAGTCCCGTCAGAGACTGATAAAATTTATGCTTTCAGTAGGTGTCGGGTGTTTGACAAGTTTTAACGCACTTACTCGGGAGAGTTTCGACTGCGGGTATGACATTGTGGTCCCTTAGATAGAGACAATTAAAGGATGAAATAAACGCGCTAGTGTAGTTTGGAAACAACAGATATTTCTTGAACCAAGTTAGGAGTAACTCCAAAAGATACCCAGCCGCTGTAGCATTCTTGTATCATGGTAACGATGCCAGAACGCATGCGTATGATTTATTAGGGTTCTACCACAAGGAAAACCGCTCAACATTAGTGTGTGACCTTGTATGAAATGTATTTCTCACCTGATATGCAGTTGACTCTAACGCTTAACAATCTACGCAAGCATTTAACGTAAATATCGGTTTGTGGCAAAGAGAAAAGTACCACAAGGAGAGGAAGGGGCCTTCCGAATCAAATATATAGCTTTTTGAATTGTAAAGGGAAGTAACGTAGGTACATTCACCACCCATTTTACGTAGTGCTCACAGACCTACCCCATCCTACCCCCCTTGCTACAAGCTTCATTAATTAATTGAAATTAATTAATTATTCAAAAATTAAAGTTAACACCTTATTGCCATAGTGCTATAGTGCTTTAGCGACGTCAACCCCCCAAACCAGGGGGGCGTAAGCAGCGAGGGCTGGGACCGAGTTTCTATGATCGCCCCTGTTAAGAAATATGGCCGAGCGAGACTAAGTACTGGTTTGTGAAAAACAAGCAATGGCTCGCAATGGCGGACTTCCGTGAACAGGACGTCCTATAAACGTCGTGTATATTTCACGTTCAAACTTTTAAGAAAACGTTCCAGTTGTCCCTACATCTAAATCTTGGACATTTTGAGGCATCACGAATAAATGTTCCAACGTAAACCTGCTAGCGGAAACTCCACAGTATGAACCAGATTGCAGGCAGGAGTATTTCATTCGAGTAATTTTTGTAGCGGTGTCCTATCAACGGGTTAAACTGAGGTACTTCTTTATTTCCGAACTCCATGATGGTTTAAGGGTTGCCATTTGTGAATAGCTTGAAAGCTAAGCGACCCTTTTTGTTTGCGTTTAACTGACAGGGTCAAAGCAGGTTTCTTAGTGAGTGCGTACTGCATTTTCAAAGGGTTCGTGATCCTCTCTTGCTCTAAGAGTTGTCATTTGAGACAAGCACTATTTAAGACTTCAGTCATCCGACTTTATATTAGTCTTTCTCATTGTCTTATTTTGCTATCCTTCCAATGCACGTCAATACAGGAATACAAAACACTTTAGGCCAAATTTGATGTATTAACATCCTTACCCATCTGTCAGCTTTAGAAGAATAAAACAAACCAGATCTTTTGACCATTTTACCTGCCTACCCCATTACTAGCACTCAACTACAGGTAACATGGCTCTTTTGCCTTGCCTGGGTCTAATTTTTTTTCATAAATTATCTCTCTCAGCAGATGAGTATACTGCAGCCCTATTCTGATATCCAGGGCTGGGTTGTTCAAAGCCCAATTAAGCTAACCCAGGATTAGCGAGAATTTTAATTTCATTTTTGTAGCTTTTTAGCAAGGTGTTCAGTTTGTATTTTTTGCTCTCCAGTTTTAAGCATAAGTATTCTCAAACTACACAAAACATAGTGCTAGATAACATTTTCATAGAAGAAAAATTGTTACCCTGGTTAACTTTTAATTCTTGGTTAGCGCTCACCGGCTTTCAAACAACCTGGCCCAGAAGTATTACATAGTTTTCTCCCACCACACAAATATCAAACAAAACTGATGCTCATCACCAGTACAAATTATGCCAAAGATTGTGAGCAGAAGCTGCTTTCTTTATTTTCATAGGTCAGTAACTTGTAAATGAAATACCCCAACTCAGTAAAGGTTCACATTAAGTCTGTGCCTAGCAAATAGTCCATTTTGGTCATTCCCATGTGTAGAAGCAGAAAATTTGTTTCAAATTTGCGAGTTCACATTGGTACTGAACATTAAGGGACGGAGGTTTCAAAACTTCTATATTTTATCACTGTATTATCAACACATGCAAACCTGTAGTTACTTTCAATGTTGTGGACTTATCTGCGACTGCCTTCAAGATTAAAATTACTCAAAACGAAGTCTTCGGACCCAACATAATACAGGAAAATCATAAAGTAAATACAGTTCTCTCACAAGGCAGTAAGTTAAGACGGAAAAAAAACATAGACAGAAAAGTTTATTTAATGTAAAGTTCAAGTTTAGTTTAAATGTACAACTCGCACGCGATCGGAACAGTTACAGCTGCAGTTAAGAAATATTATTTTCAAACACTTACGTTCGGAGGCTTCGCGATTTACAGTGGCAGACACGAAATAGTTCGACATCGCTATTTTCCATAGCAATTAGAGAAGAATAATTGGCCGGTGTGAAAATGGAAGGCAATGAACCTTGAAATTACCACAGCAAAAATATAAAATCTTCAGCTTCGTTTTCTTCCTGAGAACGGCGAAACCTCTCCAGGCGACAAGGAACGCAACCACGCTCACCAGGAAAATAGCACAAAGCTGGTCCTTCATTCCCTTAGTCCTGATTGTCTCTGAGCTGTCGTTAAAAATTGCTAACAGCGAGTAAAGAGTTATCAAATCGAAGGCTATTCCCGAACAAAAATGGGGGCGAGAACATGTTACGGTTTTCCCGTTACGCGCATGCAGGGTAAGATTCTTAAATGATTGACAGATTTCTTTACTGGGGCGATCATGGAAACCAGAAAAGCGGCGAGATCAAAGGTAGCTGCCGCTAAGTCTAACAAGCAACATGTTGACACACGATATTCATACCATATTCACGCGATTTTCACACACGATATTCATTAAATCAGTGTTTTCAAAAATCAGGGACTCCATCACAGTAAACAGCGACACAATCATTTGAAATTATATATATATCGTTTAATCCACTCTTTGCAGTTAGAACTATGTATAAACTGAATTATCAAGCGGTATCATTTAAAAAACTATTAAAAATAATTAAGGTATACTAATATAAAATCTACATAATAATTAATCTAGAAATCTAAAAGTTATAAAATCATTAGCTCTCTTGGATCTTGCCTCCTGGCGAACGGACTTTTCACTCCCAGATCTAAGATTGTAAGGAACATTATAAACATTAGCCTGAGGGCGGAGTTTCCACGTCGCAATGAACTTCCTACTTAATGTTTCTCGCCTGACTTCTAGACTTGGAAGGCCAGATATGGTCAGGGCTTCCTTATAACCAACACCCGGGAGTATTACCTTAAGGGCTCTCCTTTGTATAGATTCTAATTTAGATGACAAATATTCAGGGATGTCTTGCCAAGCAGCCACGGCATATTCCAAAATGGGTCTGACAGAGCACTTATAAATATTTAAAATATTGCTATTCGCTACACCAGCTCTTTTAAGCACTCTTAGGGTATATAAACGTTTGGCGGCCTTACAATAAATATAGTCTATGTGGTCATTCCATTTAAGATCGTCTCTGATTTTAACACCAAGTAATTTAAAAGATGAGACACGTTCGAGCTGGTGATTTCCAATACAAATAGGTGGAATTACAGAGTTCGGGTACTTCATAAAATTTATCAGCATTTCATTACACTTCCGAGGGTTTAGCTTCATCTTATGGGCAGTACAAAATGAATGTGTGTCTCTAACAGCCAAATCAAGAAGGCTTATTGAATTGCGAGGCAGGATTTCTACAACTGTGGTATCATCAACGTATTTTGCTCTCACATTCCAATCCTTTAGGAGTCTATTTATCATAACTGAGAAAAGGGTGACCATGGGTATGCTTCCAATCCGATAAGACATGGCTTGAGTTCTATTTGTTAAAAAAGATCTTATCCAACTGAAAAGCACTGGGTCCACACCAAGCAGTGATAATTCGTCCATAAGGATCTGATGGTCAATCAAGTCAAAACCCTTAGAAAAATCCGAGAAGAAGATTCTAACACAATTATTTCCACGGTCAATAGCCTCGTGGATTGCTTGTAGGAGGTAAACAAGGGCATGAGTTGTTGAATGTCCCTTCCTAGCAAATTGTTTGGAATCAATCTTATCTCCTATCTGTTGTAGAAGCCTCCTGTTCGTAAATCCCTCCAGGATCTTTGCAATACTATTAGTAAGGGAGATTGGACGGAGATCATTATCAATCTCTTGTGGCGGGGAAATCTTGGGTACTGGTGTTACGATCGACTGTTTTAATGATCCTGGAACAAATGAATCCTGTAATGACTGATTATAAATTGCGCAAATAACAGGTGCTAACTCAGGGGCGAACACTTTGAATATTTGATTAGAAATCCCGTCAGGACCTGGAGCTTTGTTTGATAACAAGTTATTTAGATCCCTCAAGACCTCGAATTCTGACACGAGTAGGCTAGGTGGTACAATAGTATGTCTAACAGGAGATTGAACCAAGGGTGTAAATTGTTCCGTAATACTGACAAAGAAGTCATTAAATTTAATCCGCTCAAATATTTGTTGGCTTGCAATTGAAGATATTTAAGCCTCGGAGTTTTACTCTATCGAAACTTTCTGATGTCGTTTACCTGTTTACCAGAACGCACAGTGATGCTTTTTGTAAGTAGTCATGTTTGCGAGGGTTATTCCGGTCGATGTTTATTTTATTTTCAGTGTTCCACTGTTACTTTGTACCAAGGGAAATATTTGTTAAGAAGAATTCGTCATGTTTCTCATCGAAGCTTTAATTCTGTCGTTAACACGAATAGTTTAAACCAAGCACACACCAATGGGAATACACCGGTTGCGTTACGGTGCCTTCTCAGGGCAATCAATCATTTGTTCAATTATTCTGCTTCAGTTCTTCTTCTCACACTGAAAAGCTTCTAATTATATGACAAACAATCGGTATTTCACCCTGTCAACGATTTAGTGGATTTGTTAGGTTCACTGACGGCAATTCAGGCCCTTCACAATATTATAGTCTTGAAATAATTAAA
>NC_090885.1:54408758-54423758 GCF_036669925.1 Montipora capricornis
CAAGAATTCGGTCTGAATTTGGCTTTCAACCATTCGATTTGAAAATTTTACAGTAGTCGGTAAGTTTGCCTTGCTTTTTTTTTTCCTACTATAGGCTTCTAAGTCAAAGCAACTAGGTTTACATTTTGTCGATGTGCACGGTGTTGTCAGGGTCCAACGGAGTGATTTTAGCCTAGGTGAATGTTAAATTGTAAGGTGCCCAGTAAGATGGTGCTTTCGTGAGCGGTTTATTAGCGACAGCCGTTGACTACAACTGCAGTGTGGCATGGCAATACCTTTGAAGGAAAAAGGCAGGCTTGCCCAAAACCATAGAAACGGAATGGGTGGATCAAGAGGCCGAAAAAAAGTCTCAATCAGGAGAGTAAATAGGATTAGTAGTAAATTCAAGCGGCCCGGTTTTTGCATCGATTGGTGATGATGTGTCTATGTTTATATTGACATTAGGAAAGTCCGGCGCTAAAGTTGTTGGTTTTCAGTTTCACGCCATTCAAAATAGATCAAAATAAAAGTCAAAACCACTCAATAAATTAAATCCAGAATCTGAGAAAAGAAAGAAGGTAACTAGGCAAAAAATCTCGCCAATATTCATGTCACAGCAATTTTTCTTAAACAAGATATATGGAGAAGCGTTTTCCGCAAACGTAGCGGCCGGAAACTAACAGAAACATCTGTCACTGAGTTTGCTACAAAAGCGTAAATTTATCTCTCGAGGAACTAAAAACATTAAAATAACACTTTTTCTAATACAAGAACGGTTCGTTCAGATAGCCAAATTCCCCGAAATAAATCCCGAAATAGGTCACTTTTTAACCAACTCGGCCGTCATGTAAATGCTACGTCACGCAAAAGTTTAGAAATTCCGGCAAGCGTTTTCTATCACAAAATCAAGACCCATTCGGAACAAAAATTTATATGAATAGTAGTTTTCAGCTGCTCTTACACATCATTGAAGTAATATATCGGGTAGTCCCCTTCGCAGCCGTTATTAGAGTCGCCACGCACCGATCCTCCCCACTAACGGCTGCTCACTCGAGCTCTGCATTCCTTTCCTAAAATTGACCAATAAGGAGCAGGCTTCCATATTCTGGAAACCTGGTCTTTGGTGGCAAATGTAACGAGAAATATGACTGGCGGGCTGCTAACAAGTACATGCATGTTATTGGGTCTCAGTAACAAAGGGAAAGGAATGCAGAGCTCGAGTGAGCAGCCGTTAGTTGGGAGGATCGGTGCGTGACGACCCTAATAACGGCTGCGACGTAGACTATATATCTGGAGGATGAATAGTTTTGTAGTTTGAATTTTAGTGACGTCTTGTGAAAGCCAGCAACATGCACGGATCTTGGCGTTATCTGACTTGTCGAGAACATGAGCAAAACAGTGATCCAAGAGGAACGAATACTGTCCAAGGTAAAGAGCCTCATTATAGTTTTTTAATTTGTAGTCAAATCCTCGCGAAATAAAGGCTATTATCGTTATAACCCATCAAACATTTTAAAATTTGATTTATCTGTTCTGCTCTACCAAAAAACAGGATGAGTGTAACAGAGTTAATCCACTGAAAAGTTTCATTCTCAAGGTGATCCTTCCCAAGTTATCTCCAGACATAGTGACAAGTTCCAGTGCAAATATTATTACCACGCCCGTTGCGTCACGATGTTTTCTTGGAAGAGGAAAATGTGAATAATACCGCTTAGGCTGTCCACGGAAGTAATTTACGCTCCACAAATTTAGCTGTTTCTAGACCGTCTTCTTGACAACAGAAACGGTCTAAAATAACTTCAGAAGGATTAACTGAAAACAAGGCCTATATGGAAGGGAAAGCTTAACTTGAAGGCATAGCTTTCAAGCCACAGTTTTCATTTAGCAAAACTGGCAGAGAGAAACACGGATTTCATAGCCTTCGGCATGAATAAATAAATTCTGAATAAATTTTAGAAGCAGCGTGTAATTGTTGTTAGTAACCTTTATTCCATTCGCAAAACTTTTGAAAGTTATCGTTAAATACTGCACTGAAACGCTTCGCCAAGCGCATGAAGTTTTGCACCCTTTTTGTACTGTCTTTTACTTTCGTGATGACCGATTCCACTTCGGAATCTTTGCATATCCCCGTCAGAATAGTTTAGAATTAACTAAAGTCTTATTAATATGCTGTTTGCCGTTTACCGATAGCTCGGTATTCAAAGGATTAAAACCACTTATATTGCTTCAAAATAGAATACATGCTCGATAATTCTTAACGAGGGATTAAAGTGACACAAATTCGGTAATCAATCCACATTTTTAGTGAATCACATTCAACGTACATTTCCGACAAAAAAAGAAACGAAAAGAACAGACCATAGATCAGCAAAGCACGTTTATTTGTTTCGATTTTACATAGCATTTAACGCACCAAATTTACAGTTATCGTAGTACTGATCAGTTCTGAGCAATAAAAAGTCTCTTTCAACTTATTTTAGGCTTTAAACTACACGCTTTTTTCACGTATTCTCTTTTACGCCCATTGCAACAAAAAGCCTAAGAAACAAATTGATCGAAAACGCATCTATCACGAATCTTTCTCTTTGTTTCCAGATTTCTACTTAATAACACAGTCGTAAGTAACTACTCTTTAGAGCTGACAGAAAACCTTTAAACGGTGATATGAAGCTGTCAAACATATTCGTTAAACTGAGCTGATGAATAACTCTCTTATTTTATGTTGCGCATATGTAGTCGCAACAGGTAGGAATCTTGTAACTTTTACGGACAGATCTGCAATTATCTTGCAGTCTTCCGAAGGCCAACTGATCATGGCATGTAACATAATAATACATGAAAGTTAAAAATGCTCTCTGCTCAAACTTGCACTGCAAGTCCCAGTGCTCGTCAGGACGAATGCAACCTCCTTTAATTACATTTTCAAAAGGATCTCTTCCAAGCGCTTCAAGGCAGAATTGAAAGTTTGATTCAACACTTTGACGGCTGTTTCGGATGACTGAAATGTAAAAGACAAACAAAAGCGTTATATTCAGGAATCATTTCAGGATCTCAGGTCTCAGGCCTGGAGAGAAATAGCTGTGCAGCCAGGGAGGGGAGGGAAGATTCGAACAAAGGGGTGTTTCTTCTATGTGTACTAGAGACCAATGGATAAACCTTATACATAACTGCCGGGTTTACTTCATTCAGATCTTATAGACGAATTTATCTTCCTTAGTCTACTTTTTTTTTTTTTTTAACTGCATATACATTCATTAACTTTTCTAAGTGAAATTGGTTTCCTCTGGTTGATTCATTTATTATCAGGGTTAATGAAAAAAGTTGTTTAGCAAACCTTTAAAAGTGCACTTTTATTGAAAATACCCCTATATGACAATCTCGTTCCCAGAGCCCACGTGTCTTTTGGTCTTGGCGCTGACCAAAAGACACGTGGGCTCTGGGAACGAGATTGCCTATCTGACCGAGAGGTGGCCGGAGGAGATGCGTAAAATGACCCTATACCGTTATATACTGCTTTATATGAATGTTCAAAAGCTGCTAAACATTTTCTACGCCTAAACGACTAGCTTAACTCCTTGAGCATAGGAGAAGAGCGCTATAGAAATAAAGTTATTATTATTTAGGCGTTGCTAACCTTTACGCATTACGTTATTAATTACGTTCAAGACATTTCAGTTTCGTCAGGATCGGGTATCGAATACAAGACGAACCCGAATGGTGGCTAATTCGATAGCAAGGCGTAACCACCGGCCACAACACATGACATCATTACGTCAAGGAACACATTTTCGATTCATTTTCTGCGCCTAAACGACTAGCTTAACGCCAGAGGCTACTGTGTACTCTTAACTTAGAACAATGTTAATTCGTTCAAGACGTTTCGGCTGGTGCTTGAGCCTTCCTCAGTTGAAATATTAACATGAGTACAAGTGATTCAAAAAGCAGCACGTCGAAAGCGCCCTTAGCAAAATTCTGTGTAAAAGTTTCAAGAAAACGTAGCGTGAGAATTGTAGACTTCTGGGTTGGCGATGTAGTCATTTCCAGATTACCAATAGTGAGTGTCAGACCATTATCTTACAATGTTAATTAGCTCATGATTATCACTACTCTATTGAATGCATGTTGTTTGATTGAGCACTAAAGAGATTAATGTTAGCAACACATCAAAACTTGTCTACTTACAGCTAACAGTCTCGTTTCCATCGTTTGAGCTGACTTTGGTGTTTGTCGTGTTATAAATGGGAAAAGCTTCGCAAAAGTCCAAGATCTCCTTCGTAAGAAGAAGTTTGCTAGCCTGTCCATTTATCATGACAACAGTCGACTCTGTTACGACAGGAAGATCATCAGCTAAAGACGACACCTACAAATGTAAAACGTTTGATCAACTTAAATCTAACCTCTGCGTCTGAGCAATTTAAAGCAGGATAGAATTAATTCCGCGTCGCCTTTATTTGCTTGTTACAATTTTGCTTTAAATTGTTTTTTTTTTCTTGTAGTGACAAATGCTGTACGAATTTCCGAAGAAAATGCAAGGTCAAACAGGCTGTTCTTGACTAATCATATCGGAAGTCATTAATCCGATTTAAACTCAAAATGAACATAACTTTTAAGAACCCTCTCAAACTTTATATGGCATTTTTCTTCAGTTTGTCTTTTTTTGCTTTTGACGGGATTCGGGTGAAGATCTTGTACAAAGCGTAGGAAACAATTGAAAAGAAACTGCACCGTGGGATATACCTATGACATTTAATTTTTATTTAATTAGCAGTATTTCTCTTTGACTTCCCTCTACGGTGGAGGCACAGTTAGTACAGTGCAATGTTTAAAAATCGCGGTAGTAAACATCAAAAACAAAAAAAAAAAAAGAAAAACAGGTTAAGACTGTTATGTTGAAAGGCTCTTGACCCAGCATCAATTACATAATGGTCGCTTCTACTAGGTAGCTGCAGGCGCCACATAAGTTCCTTTTTTATTATATAAACACCAGTGAAATACTAGGGGAGCTTTCGCGCGTAAACATGATATCTTCACATTTGAAAATAACATGTTATTTCACACGTGAAGATAAGATGTTTCCACAAGTCTTAAGATTGCTATTGCTATATTTACATAATCTCTTAAGGTGGCTCGAGACAGTTTCCAGCACTTATATTTTGATGGGTCGTAACAACCACTCTTTATCACTTTATGCAACAATCACGGTATCAAAAAGCTGGCCAACCATTGGTGAACACGTTGTTTTTATTTTCGTGACACAATAGGTTACCATAGCAACATTATTACTTGCTAAAAACACCCTTTTTTACACTGTATAATTCAAAAACGGCACGGTGAAATTCTTTTACATTATCACCATTTGATAAGCATAGTAGGACGCAACTTTTGGCAGAGTTTAAAAAAATTCTATAGGTGGGGTTCAGAGCCACCTTAAGTTTTCGAAAATTTAAGGTGGACTTGAACTTGGACAGGTATTACACCGAGTTCCCTACAATAACTATGGGCAAAGCTTGAGCCCGGAGCTAGAGTATTTACCCGATCGAGATCAGCTTTCAGCTGCGATGGTGGAGAAATAGATAAGTCCAGTTCTGAAATGTAGCAGATCTTTCGGGACAGAATCCTGGTAACAGTGAGACGCTGTAGACGCAAAATGTGTAAAAGTTAATGCTGTAGGTTTTCCAAATTAAAAGGAGATGTACAAATGTAACTTTTGAGCAAGCTTTTGGAACTATGCAAGATCCCTGTATGAAGCAAGAGTTTGAATGAAGACGTTATAGTTGGTGTGCTATCAAGATCGTGCCCTTTACTTAACTACCTTCTTATTGCGAATTTATTTAGGGCATTGTAGAAGAATCAAGACTGTTCTAATTATCAATGGTTGTTAAGCTAAATTCTAATCAAATATAACAATGAAAATCACATTGGGCCAAATAAATGAACTTTCGATTTAATCAATGTCAGCTTCAACATTCGCAATGTAATGTAAATAAGCAATTCTTAATGTAAAATGTGAGGTTAGTAATAGTGCAAATCAATATATTTTGGATTTTGCTTTACGTATTGTTATCTAGTGGAGTAAGACGAAAATAAGGTATGTAAATAGTGTGTTTTGTAATAAAAATAAAAAAAAAAGATAAGAAAAAGAGCTTTAATCGCGACGACAAAATTTCAATATATAGTTCAGGACAATACAATCATGCTATCTAGAACTCAGAATAATACCCTCAAAACGTACCTTTTTAAAGTCATGGTAGAAATCAGCGCCCTCGACGTTATTGTGAGCGGGAACTCGGAAAACCTCGACGTCTTCCTCTTCATCGATTTCGATTCTCTCTGTGAATTTTGTTCCGTTCTCCTCAAGTGCCATTTGATAGCGAATAACCTAGAGAAACAGAAGCGCCTTAGATTGTCGGAGTCCAGAGATATTCCAGTCTTTACGTGTAGTATGTAATTATGTGGTTATTTCGTTATTTTTAATACCTTTATATTCCTTAATAGATAATATTTTTAATCGTACTTTCATTCTGTTAGCTAAAACACAAAATGTTCACAATTTGTTGGTTATCTTAGACATAACAGCACAAATCTTATTATCGTTACAAACAAGAACTATCTAGTGAAATTAAGCGGACCACAGTTTGTGATTTAATTAGGTAGTACATAACTTGTTGGAATATCATTCCAAATTAAAGCTTACGCTGAAATTTGCTGATTGACTACAACAATCCAATCACTTCAATCTATTGTAGCCATTCCCGCCATGGAAAGGACAATGCGATCAAATATTCTTAACCTATTGTATAAATCCTTGCAAATAATTAAATAGCTTATCGCCATCAAGGTGTTTATGAATGTCAACACAATACTCGATTTTCCAAAATACAAGCCGTTCTACCTTAAAACTCCAGCCATTCTTGGAAGAAATCAAATGGACCGAAAATTTCCACTAATAACTATAGAAAATTTGATTATACTTCTTAAAGTTGTACTTGAAACCCCGTAAAATGCCGATCTATTTCGTCATTGGCGCCCCGGAAATGCAAAACGTAGTTTTTAGTCAAAAGGAGAGTGCCCAACAACTAAATAACTGACCAACATAACTGTGCACATCTAAGGCCTATTTTCTTTGTGCAAGGGAATTTTATTTTATCTTAATTAGCTTAAGGGGCTATTGAACACTAGCTAACACTCAGCCCGCTAACAAAAATAAAGACATATTTAAGAAGAGTGCAGAGCAGTCTGTCATGTGTACATGGACAAAGTGAATGTTATAACTAACCTCTCCCTGTGTGAAGGGCAGAAGGCATAAATACGCCAGGCCAAGAACTGCAAATGAGGAGATCTAGAGAGCAAAACAAGAAAACTAAAATGGAACACTATCCGCTAGAAGAAACGTAAATTAAGACAACTTACCTTCATAACCAGACACTATCTGTCGCGGTCGTGGGGTGACTATCTGAGCAGATAGTGAGCAGAAGAAGGTACGACGGCACAACTTCAATATTCAGCTCTCGCAAAGTTATGAGATTTCCTGAGAGAGGTTCTATTTTATAGTTTCTTCGAGTAAGCACACAGTACAGCCCAGTACTAATGATTGACAGATGAGATCTATTGAACATTTCCCTTATTTCCTTAATTAAGTTCTCTTTTTTTTATCGCTGAAGGAAGTGTAATTGATCTTGTCCTGAAACGAGGTTGAGATACAACATAAGGAAGCTAAAGCAGAGAAAGAAAATGCCCAGAAATGTTTATCTTACAGGCTTGTAATTAAAGCAGGGATATCACCTAACAAGCCTAGGATATTATGGGCACTATAACCTGAAACGCGGTTTGTCATACAAATAAAACCAACACGTTTGGTCCTGCAAAGGGGATGAGAAATTGTCTAAAGGACTTATTATTATTATTATTATTTTATTTGGTTTTTGGAAAATCACACAGAACAATTTAGCGTGAAGCCTTCATATGCAGCAAACAAATAACGCATTGCAACAGTGGTGAGAGTTGTACACTAATGTAACTTACTTGCATGGTCTTTTAAAAGTTACGCGTTGTGAGGCTTTATTGAACAAGGTGCACATATTGAGTCGCATTTTTCTTAGTCCATTCTGTCTGCGAAAGATTGTTTGCAGAGAGGCGAATTGTTTTAATTAAATGAAAAAAAATTCAATCAAACGTGCTCTCTGTCAGCGCATCGCAAATTGCTGGAGGAGTTAAGGTCGTGACTTAACAAAAAAAAAATCATGGATTATCTTATGTCTTGTTTTGAGCTAATGGAGCAAAAAGAATAACATATCAAATGAACAGGGGAGAAAAGGAGTTTAAGCTTCTTCTGCTACACACTCTAGTTCGAAGATGGGCTTTTTCGTTTTGCTTGGTGAAGCATTCATTTTTTTATCGGGAACTTGGCTATATATATCCGAAACGACATGATCCCACTTGTTTGAGCCACTCGCAAGCTAATGTACATGCATTTTACCTAGATCTTCTATCCTGTCTGTCCGGACGCATGTCACGCTATCGTCGCTTTAGGTCTTGACAATTTTCGTTAGTATCGATGCATTGTTTCCCTCATAAGTGATGGTGTTCTACGGTGCTTAAAACGTGCCGAATGCCGTAGAATTTTCCAGAACTCTTGAAATCGCCTAAACACATTTTACTCGTTCAATTTTTTGTGCACCGATGAAAAGGTTACAATGTTGGCATGGCTTGATGTTTGTCTGTCCTAACCGATAAAACAGTATCAGGGGCGTAGCCAGGATTTTTCAAGGGGGGGGGGGGGGTCATACGGTGCCAAAGCGAGGTTCCTCACCAGATTTTCATGTCGTTTTTACCACCTGTCACCTGTTGTAGGTTGTTTGCTCAAAACATGGCTTACAAGGGGGGGGGGGGGGGGAGGGGGGTAACGGGAACCCCACGACCCCCGTTGTTGTGAGCATACATTTTGATGGGCGCCACGGAACAGTTGGGTCAGGATTATGATGGAATCAGTGCTATTGCATGTCTATCAGCATGGTGTTTCAGTATATAATAACGGCTGCGAAGGAGACTAGCTTTTCGCCTGCTAAGAATGCAGAAGTAAGTGTAGCACAGTATTTTCCATAGCATGCAAAATGGATGATTTATTCATTTTTTTTAAAGCAAAGCACGCGCCGAGGACATAACCTCGTATTAGCGATGTTGCTTTAAATAATTAGATCAGGTGCTCGAGATTTCTATCGCGTGATAGTGGACGAGTAAACTATCGCGCATAGAAATCGAGCCCGAATAATCTAATTGTATTAGTATTAAGCCTACTAGGCGTTTAAAACGTTATTTTAATCCTCTTCACAGACACTTCGAGAACACCAAGAAGCGGCCGTCATTTTGTTGACAAGGGCACTCTGCCTCGCAAGTAGCTAAACCAATCAGAGAACGGCAAGCATGATAAAGCGCTAGCAGATTGATAACAAATATAGACCGTAATCAAGCCAACCAGAAGGGGGAAATTTGAACTTCATGACCTGCAATTAGCAGCCACAACTGCAAACTAGCATTATTTCTGTTTCACTATGGAAGCCTCTTTCTCCCACTCTGCATGTACTTTCGTTTTAAGTGATAGAATTAACAATCCTCACGGATGACATGGGTGAATATCAGTCCTCATTTCAATTATTACTCTAAATTCATGAGTCACAGAAGAAACTGGAAGCAGACTAGCTACGACATTTTGCTCGCTCAAAACCAAAAGTTTCATTGTTTCATCAAGAAGGTGAGTTGAAAGATTGTCGTCAAGGTTGCTTGATTTTTGTTCATTATAGTCTCTCTACGTCGTTAATATTTTCTTTCTTTTTGAAACATTACTTGAGAACGTGATCGAAATGTTACGCAATCAGTCACACAGAGGTTCTTGGCTTTAATTCTACAAAGTTAACAAGGAAGAATTTCCAAATGTCATTCAGTATTGAGTAACTAATATCATTACCCTGATAACCTAGTCTAATCCGCTTTGACCTCCAAGTATTGTAACCTCCCTTTGTTTTGAATTAGTGACTTGAACACATTTCAGTTAACAGGTGCATTGTTCAACATTTCCTTTTCAGCGACAACGGAACCCCAGTAAGTGAATAAATAAACGAGACACCCTCGGTCCGTTTTCTAACGACGCAGCGATACTTCACACAAGTTAAAAGGACAACTGCGTGGAAATCCTGAAAAGTCTGTACAGCAGCTTGAGGAGATCCCGGCTACATACAGGACTTGCTCAGAAATGGCAAGTAAAAATACAAAATTGATATCATGAGTGTTTTAATGTTCCCAGTTGTGCTCGATAGTGATTGGACGTCCTTTTTTTCTTTTTCTAGGATTCCAAGGCTGTCTCATTGCTCTTGTTTATGGTCTGCATCACGGCCTGTTACTCTTCTCATACAAAGACAGTTACAGGTATGTTAAGTCGTGAATGTCAGTCTAATTGCTAGCAGCCCAATAAAATCGACGCCCAGATATATATAAAGCAGTGATTTCCAAAAGTCTGATTTGATGGGGCGTCCAATTGTAAAGGCTATAACCTTTGCTCTGAACTGGTCATTTCTTCTATGGCTTAGTTTTTGTCAGAACCCCAAAAAATTATAAACTGAAGCAAGCGCGCAGTAGCGGTTATTTTTCAGTGAAAACGTGCGTTGCTAACGCAGCCTGATACCTGAGGCAATAAAGCTCAGTTACTTGGGGTAACTTTTTGATTTCACAGCGTGAAATTGGAGCTAAAACAGTTTGCTCTATTGTTCAGCAACAAATGAAACATTACATTGTGAAACGGCACTGTTGCATATTTGAAACCATCGTACTCGACCACACAGTATTTCTGTATGTTCCAGAAATAATTGTATCAATACACTTCAAAAATCCAAAGAGCGGCAACTACCGCAGCCTTTGTTAAGATAACAATATCTAAAGTCGCCGTTTCGTGTTGAACGTCCGTTTTGACTGCTTCAAAACCAAGACCTGGTCAACAAGGCAATGTGATTGACAAAAAAAAAATCTATGTGCCTTAACAATCTTTCCTTAAATATGCTTCTGCTGGTTACCGAGCCTGCTATTAATGATGTCTTTTTTTTCTGCAGTATCCGCTGGAAGCTTCAATTTCTGTCCTGGCTACGCACTCAATCCCTTTTTCAATGTGCGCGGTTCTTGTCCGCACCCTCCCTGGGCTGTTACGTGCCATTTTACACGACTTGTTAAATGTCCTCCACAGTCAGGCGGTATTACTTGGACCTGCACTGTTACAGTGCGCCCATCTTGCTGTTACTATGTGTGTAAATAACAACTTTGTTCAGAAATGTTTTGTCCACTATATCAATGTATGACTCAGTGATAAATACAGATTGGTCTCTACAGTAATAAGCGTTAAACGCCCAGAATTAAAAACACTTTTACTTTGTGATGTAATAAACCACCATAACATGTACAAATACTTTGTGTGATCATTTATACTTCATTGTTACGCATCAGTAAAAGGCACTGCAAAAGATGTGAGGCGGTTGGGGGCAGGAGGGGGGGGGGGGGGGAGGAGCGAAAATTAAAAATAATCATTACGCTAGGAAAAAAAGAGAAGATGAAAAACATTATGTCCGCAGTGGGCAACGCAGGGGTAAAAATTCTGGTTGAAGAGAAGTGCACCTTCATACTAAGACTATGAATTTAGTCCAAGAAATAGCCACTATAAATTGATTAGTTTCATTGCGCCCAGAAGCTTCCGATAGATTTATAATTAAGTTATCCCAGAAGACAAAGATGAAAAAATTCTAACGCGAGCATACCGAAGCATTCCGGCCTATTTTATGATTGCGTACAAACTGCCTGGCGTAGACTTGAGTCTCCAGTTCCAATTTCAGCTCTTTTCTATGCTATGACATGGACCTAAAGCAACTTTTGGCGATTTTAATGGACCTAATGGCGCAGCAATAACGGATATGTACAAAATTGTCGAAAACACTCTTCGAAATTACGTTGAAGATCCAACTCATCATTCGGGAGGCTACTCTTTTTCTTAGGGGGGAGGGGATACAAAGAAAAAACACGCTCTTCCTCCTTGGACTGTACTAGCCGACATTGCTGCTGGCTATTTTAATAAAAGTCTGGGTCTCAAAAACAAATATATCCTCTATTCTGTTGGAAAAGGAAACTTTTCGCACCAGATTGAAACAACATCAAAAGCTCACCTATAAAGCCAGACACGGTACAACATCTCGTTTCTCATGGCCGCTCCATGTTTTACTTTGCGGGGAACAGAACTCGTGATTCACCCTCGGTTGGCTGCAGCTGGTCACTTTAAAGTGCACCTAATTCCAATTTTTCTCGTTAAAACGAATCTACTTGTTATTTGAAATACTTCGGCGAACAAAAAAGCTCTTGGGATTTGGATAAATCCTCAATTTTCTGTGCCCAGACGAAATCTCGAAAACAGCTCTAAAACACCGTCATTTTTGTTTCACGACCAAGATTGACAATAGTAAAATTAAAACGTAAACGATCGTTGATTTTGTCGAACAGATCGAACAAGCGAGTAACTTTGTGAGAATCATTGAAGAACTCTCAGTGAAATTAACGTGATAGAAACATAGAGAACATGTTTTCTATCTCTTTTAGAAAACAACGTGACGAAGAAAACGAAAACAACTTGTTAACTTTGACTATCAAAATGTAAATTCTCATTGCTCGCGCAATCCATACATCAACAGCGCGTTCTAGTTGTGTCTCCACCGCGCGTAATTTTTTAGGAATGTTTTCTAATATACTTTTCTAAATACATTCTCCGTGTTTCTATCGATAGAAACACTCGTGAAGGTTTGGGAGAACTCGAAAAAGCTGTGGAAACACTCACCTGCTGATCTTACAGCATTTCTTGTTCTCGCAGACTTTCACTCGTGTCTTCTATTTGACAATTAGACTACGAGCCCGAGTTTTCTATGAGCAGATAGTCAACGAGGCGCAGCCGAGTTGACTATCGCCCCGTAGAAAACGAGGGCGAGTAGTCTAATTGTTTTAGTATAAATTTACAATGACATAAAAACGTAAAGTAACGGTTAGAAAAAATGTTTCATTTTGTTTACGTCAACAATTCAAAGGTTTCAAACACTGCGCGCGATGTGCACTGAGGTGTGGAACGCATCACGTGCTCAAAAAGTTCACAAGTTCATTCAGCTCACCGATTTATTCAGCCGAACGAAAATGCAAAGATGGAGCTCTTTTTTTAAAAGCATAAAAGCGTTTTAAAAATATTTTGCGACGATAATGGATACAAACAGAGACTCGGCCCACCAGTCCCAAAACGAAGACAATTTGCGACCTTTCCTCTTGGGCTAGAGTTCTTAAATGAGGCACGAAAGAGAAAAACAACCGTGGCGGAAAAGGAGACTCGGCATCAGCGCCGTCACGATTCGCTTCACTGAACTATCACTTCTGGTATTGTTGTCTGTTTTTCGCGTGGGATTTGATGCACAATTCTACCGGCTATGTTATAACGGAGCTTCAGCGCGCGAAGTGCGCCAGCGAAGCACCATGGGTAAGAAAAATTGGTAACCCATCAAGCCGAGAAAATTTGGTTATGACGTCAGCGTACGAGCGAGCGTCCGTCCGTACGGACTCGAGGGGAGGGGGAGGGGCGTCTCGAGATATTCCTCACGGTCACCCATACGGGAAACTAAAGAATGCCATCTTTCCTTGGCGGTTTTTTGTTTAGAAAAGTCAGAAAAACACTCATTACTATTTGCCATGTCAACAAACGATCGGAGAGGTTGATCTAACGTTTCAAGGTAGGGTTTAAGCGAAGCAGAACGTGAAAGAGAACGGCAGAGAGCAAGGATTAACAGACAAAGATGTGGCCAGGAAGTTCGCGAAAGAGCAGGCCACGGCTCGAAAGAAGGCACGATAGTACTACTGAACAATGCTGTGAATTAGATCGAGTCAGGGTTAGAGAAAGGAGATAATACCAAACAATGCAGTGACTTTTGTGATTTAAAGCGGACGAGAGCTATAGAAAAGAGCTGAAATACTTGAGAAATTGACTCACAAGACTACAGAACTTCGCGCGTCGAGATGTGCAGCCGTGCAAGAAGCCACATAATTTCATTAGGTGATGACAAGAGAGATCAAACGTGTTTCTTGTGTTCAGAGGAAAAAATACAGGGGCAAAAAGTGGTTGATTCGTTGATCTTTCGAGAAGATTAGTTCAGTTCAGTCTTCGCAACTGTCATGGGAAGCTTCTGCCTATAGGATTCAAACTGATGTGAACTGCCAAATTGCGGTAAGCGACTTCAATACATAACAACTTTCGCCTTTTCCATGAAAATTGTGTGGTTGCTTCGCTTCGGCGAGATAAGCTTGTAGGTTAAGCTTTTATATCTTCGATAGGAGTTTTGAAATCTCCGTAATTTATCTTATTTGGAACCATATGACAGAAATTTGAAAAATTTCAAGCAATAAGCCGACTCGATCGAGTCGTTGAATATACTCCGTAAAAACTAATATCTTATACTAAGACTTTCTGAGGTAAGATGGGTCTGTTATCTTACTATGAGATTAATATTCATCTTAAGTAAAGACATATCTCCTTCTTACTTTAATATGATAATGTCTTAAATTCAGGGTTCTGAGGTGAGATGAAAATTTATCTTAAAATAAGACTCGAAACAACTTAGCTGAGATTTTTCAAATCTGAAGTTAAGATTAAACATCATCTTATACCAGAACTCTTTTTTAAAGACGTCTATCATCTTAATTTAAGATTTAAAACATTCTTAAGAAGATGTCCTACATCTAATATTAAGTTGAATATTTGTTTAACGTCTTCAATGCAAGCTCCCCAGAAGAGGGCCCCTGAAGGAGATAAAAAGTTGCCCCAAAAGACACCGGTGATAAACAAAGAAGGCAAGTTTTTTGAACAACATAAAAATGTTTTATTCTCTCATTACAGTCAAACTAAGTGAAGCGTACTCCTCAAGATTACATTAATGAATTGACTATTCGTATACTGAACCTGCTAGTCGT
>NC_090885.1:54428758-54431258 GCF_036669925.1 Montipora capricornis
ACGGACATTACTAAAAAGAACTTTTGCAGTGTCTTCAAATCCACTTGGGATGAAGTAATGCGTCCATCGACACTTTCAGATGCATTTAGGAAGTCCGGAATTTACCCTGTTTGCCGAGACCAGACCACTAATGACCAAGTAAGATCATCCCTAGTCTATTCCTGCGGTGACCAAAGCACACGTACTCCTTTGTATCAGGCGTCGGAAGTTTCCCTACCCGAGCAAAGTGTGTTTACAGGCACAACGGGTGCTCCATTGGCAACCTCCATTGGCGGCATTGCTGTGAGTGTTTTGTCTTCCCCAGGGAAAAGAACATCTCTTGCCTCCTCATGCACTCCTTTGACCCAGGACTGCGAGCCTTCGCTGCCTCATCAAAATGTTCTTGTAAAAACAACGGGCAATGTGTCTCACCAATCAGATCAACCAAAACAAAGTGCCTATTCCGACGCATTTGATGCACTGGAATCTGTTTTAGAAACTCCAGTAAAGGTGAAGTACAAGCGCAAGTTGGACGAAGGCTACGACTTGGACGGCAGCCCCACATTTATTACTTGGAAAAAGCTGCGTACTGCCGCGTCAACTGTTCAGTCCTTACCAAATGAATTAGAAATACAGGAGCAACCGCTTTCTACTTCTGCCCCTTGGCCAAATGCAACTTCGGCGTCGTCCTCTTCAGTTTCCCCAGTACTTGAGGAAATAATCATCTACCCTACCGCGCGCGAAAGTAGCAATGTGAAACGCAAAAATGTGAAAAGAACCCTTCCGAACTTTTCAACCGGTGAAACTTCAATGAAAATTATGCTGGATGCGAAATTTAAAAAAGCGAGGGAACTTGCAGCTAAGCAGAAGAAATTGAGGGAAAGGGAAGAGAAGAAGGAAGCGAAAAGAAGAGAACAAGAAGCAAAAAAGTGGGAAGTTCAAGAAAAAAAGGAAAAGAAAAAAACAGAAAAGGCAGCCAGAAAGAAAAGGAACGCTGGGGCGCGAAATAAGTGTACGAGTAATGGAAGGAAATGGAGAAGATCGCTTCCCCAAAATAACGACAACAACTGCAAAGTATGCTGGCAAGAGTATTCTTCTTCCGATGACGAGAATTTGCCATGGGTTATGTGTGACCAATGCCAACTTTGGATGCACATTGATTGCATACCAGTTGGAGTCGATCAAACTTCAATTGACAATGAGGAAAAATTTTTTGTCACGACTGTTGTTGACTGAAGCCCGATAAAATTTCATATGCGAAAACAAAAGTCGATGACTGTTCAAGCTATCTTTTTGTCTGCTGATGAAGTCGGATGAACTTTCCGCAGTTTATTTCCACAAAATTGAAATCGTTATTAGAGTTGATGCCAGCGCTGTTTGCTTGTTAGACTTCATAATTTTTCTATTTAACAAAATCATCGTTTGAAAAGCAGTCGCGGTTACGACAGTGGTATAGAGAAAGTTTGGAAACTTTGGTTTATTGAACTACAGCATCTTGTGACTGAACGAGACTTCTGTTTGCTAGTCTAGATTTCCTCTTTATTCGGTAAAGTGTTGTGTTAGTTGCATTAAAACCTCATTCATACAAATTTTCGTCCAACATTTATCAGTGTAAGTAAAAAATTCATATCAATAAAATCATTGATCAACTTGGATGTATTTTTTTCAAACACATTATTTTATTCAAGTATTGAAGGTAAGGATGTTACAAAAGTTGCCAGTCGTCAGGTTATTTCTATTAAAATCAGTGTTTAATTAAACACGTAGATTCCCAATCAACGACAATAAAACGATCTACCGACACAAAAGTGTTCTTTCATTTGCAGCAATCCAGCTTCAAAATGAGGAAAGTGATAATTTCTAATGCTGTCATCAAGGGCTATCATGAATTTCAAATCCGCCCTCCACCTTTACTGTGTCTACAAGTTACCAAAGAGTATGGTAATAAACATGATAAAAATGCCTGTTTGGTCTGGGTCCCGGAGTTAGAGTCCATACCACGGGAGATGTGGAATATAGTAACAGACGCCAAAAGGGGAGAAGTTGTGGAAACTATAGCAGGACAACCCATTGGACGGGTACCTCGAGGATTGTCATCCTGTTTTTGGGAGCTTTGAGTTCTCCTGAGGTTGCTTCAATTGAATGGTAAGGTGAGACTGTAGCTGAGATAGACGGCAGGGGTCTTTACATCCCACATCCAACTAACATTAATTTAACTCTCGGGCGTCTGTTTGGCCTTTATTTTTGCGCATCATATACAACATTCCATGGTATTTGCTTTTACATCGAAGACCATTAATTGTTTCAATGTTTTACATATCCGGAAAAGCAATTTGATCAAGGTGCTATAAAAACAAAATTACAAGACAAAAGCTAAAGTGCTAGTCACCAAAGTGTAAAATTATATCCTATTAGTAATTTGTTAATAGTTATAAATTGTTTATTTGTGAAGCAGCAAAAATAAAAATCCGAAATGAAACTGGGGCGAATGTTGGTTACTAAAAGAGAATTTGTTACTCTT
>NC_090885.1:54453758-54461258 GCF_036669925.1 Montipora capricornis
GCTCCATCTTGCCTGCTCGACTAGCCAATCCCAGCGCGGGATTTGGTTGATCTTGCCCGCTCGCGGAGCTAATAATATAATAAGGTTTATTATTTGGAGTGTGTAGTGTGCTCTGGTGGTACAGTTGCACCCAACCATCCGGATAGTGTCGCGCTTATGTAGGGAAAGAACAATGGAGAAGCTAAGAACCAATGAGAAGACAATGACGTCACGGTCAAACCAGACCAAACCAGTTTTGAAGATGATGAATATTTAAAAGTGTCTCTTTAATATACTTGTCAAACCGGTTTGAGGCAATACTTTACAATGGCACAATTTATTTTACTGACCTAAAACAAACAAGCAACGAAAGAGGAAACTTACCGAAAATATTTACAGAGTGAACAAAATCAAAACGATTCTTTGTCGAAATAAAATCTACAGAGTTTGTTGTACGCTTTTATGCACGTTTCGCACGAACTTTCAGACGGACAGGGACAATTCATTACTTTTTTTAAAAAGGTTATAAATATCCGCTTTGTGATATTTTGTTTGCGCTTTCATGTATAAACAACAAATCACACGTCTTTCCCCAAAGTCCATTTCTGGGTGGAACATTGGACAACCATACAAAGGAAGAGTTTGCTCAGTTTAAAGCTGAATGCCAAGTGGACTTTTTTTTTTCGCTAACCTCTACTACAATAATCCCGAAATAACATCAACTATGATTTCAAGTTTATTTACTAATAAATTCTCAGGGGTAAAAATTATTGGGTTAATTACTAATCGATTCTCAGGGGTAAAAATTACTGGGAAATATATTTATGGATGAACGATTAAGGGGTCGGCACATGATATCGATATAAAAAGGAAAATACTCCCAACTCTTCTGAAGTCCTCCATGTCTGCATTGATTTGTGGCGACAGTGGGCTCATGTATTGGAATAAGTAGCCAACGTGCGTCTCCACGTTTTTTCACACTCTTTATGAATTCCCTAACGACATGTTGTCTTTTCAAGGTTCCAACATTCCTCCATATGCATGCAAATAAAGCATGTACTTAATATCTGCAAAATTCCGAAAAGAAATTTTAGTCTAGCAAACGGAACGTTGAATTTTATCGACGAATAAGCACTTTCAAAGTGTAACAAGAAGCACTAAATTAAATCTGAAACAATAAAGCATAGGCTAAACCACCTCGTGTTTCAACGTGCTCTACTCCACTTATAGCCATCTTTAAACAGTGCGCTTATTTTGAATACGCAAATTTTGAAGCTATTGAATCTAGCACTCGGTAAGGAATCAAACACTCGTTTGCGCATTCAAAACTTGAATTTTGAAATCATAGAAACTACTTAAATTTGAAAAGCAACCAATAATACTACAGGAATTTCGCATACTTTCAGATCTAGCTATGGAATCTAGCACGCTGTGAGGAATCAAACACTCGTTTGGGCATTCGAAACTCGAACTTTGAAAGCATAGAAACTACTTCACTTGAAAAGCAACGAATAATGCTACAGGAATTTCGTATACTTACAAATCTCGCTATAATTCTTGTAATCTCTAAGTCTTCATTGCTGTTACAATCCATCTTCTTATTTCTGCTTTCAATCTTCCACTTCTTGTTCTGCGTTTTTATCGGTCTGCTTTCTCCCTGGTTTTGTCTTTTTTCTTTTGCTTCTCATTGGTCGAAATTGCCAAAAACCCATCAACCATAATCACCAATCAAAAGCGAGTTTTTGCCGACGGTTTTTTTTCATAAAAGTTGATCCGATTTCGAGCAAAGGTCTCATGTTTTACCTTTCCTTTTCAAAAGAAAACGCTGAACACGTAATAAAAAGAAGAATAATGAAGGTGGTTGTTCTCGAAACGTACGAAACTGATTAAAACAGGTTTACTTCAATCAATCAATCAGTCAATCAATAGCCCATTTTCGAGTTGCTGCATGCCTCAGTTTCAAAGCGAGTCCTGGTGCACAACCATTCAAATGGAAATGAGTTGCGTATTCTCATGCAAACCAAACTCATTTCCATTACAATAGTTAAGCACTAAGACTCAGTTCGAAACCGAGACAAACAGCAACTCGGAAATGGCCCATTTATTACAGTCATAGCGTGGGTTTGAGGTTGCCCTCAGTATCCGAGCTCATGTATAAAACGCATGATTACTTAGCATTCAAAACGGCATCCTGAGTGTGATCTTACTCACACAATTAGGTATTCCCTGTCCGCCTGAAAGTTCGTGCAAAAGGTGCATAAAAACCGTTTTGATTTTCTTTTTCTTTTCATTGTGTAAATATTTTAAGTACGTTTCCTCTTCTTTGCTTGTTTCCTTTAGGTCAATAAAATAGATTGTGTCATTGTAAAATATTGTCTGAAACCGGTTTGACGAGTTCGTCTGGTCTACGATATAAAACCCTCCTAGATGAATTGCATGTCATTAAATTGCCGCTTTGGGTAACCTTGAATCTATTTGCACACATGAATGAAAAAAAATCGTCTATCCATCCCCCATATACTACTTTCATCTCTCATCCACTCCCTCGCTCAAGAAAGATCCCCGTCGTAAAGGAGTTCAGTGATAGCATTTGATAAAATGACGGCTTTGTTTGTTTACCTTGCACGTGCAGTAGTTGGGTCCATGTCGACCTCGCTTCTCAAGCCTCGATCACCACTCAGCGAGGAAGGTTCCCACGGTCGAACACTTACATCTTCAAAATTAAATGAAAAAGAATTTTAAGATGTTGTTGACGCTTGCTGTCCTAGAAGTACTATGTACTATGCAACGAGTTCCAGTCTGCAGATTTTCGGGCTTTTTAAAAAAAGTCAACCTCGATTCATTAAGTAATTACCATGTTGGCTGGTCGTTTGTGTTTTAAGTTTTAGTTCTTATGAAGTAGAAGAAGAGATGTATTAATTGATAATAGGGAGCTTAAGCAACGACAACGACGACGGCAACGAGAACATCATCTCAATATATAAATTCGCGTTATTGTAATTACTTCGTGACTATTTCATCCTTTTTAATATGACAATGTTTGGTAGAACGGCACTTAATTTAGGGGAGAAAAGTGAAATTTATCAACCTAGGTAAATGAGGATCACCAATTTAACCTACGTAAAAACGGATTCATCCTGATAACGGATTTTATTATATCCATTTTGAAATCACTGCTGATCCTTGCAATCTGATTGGCTCTCAGCAGTGTGATTTATTCCCAAATCGCACTATTTTTTGCTCTAAATGGCACCATTTCCGCAGCTTCTGAGAAAGGAACACTAAAACAAAACAGCCAATCAGATTTCAAGACTTGTTTAAAGTAACCAATAAAGTTGCCAGAAAATGAAAGACAAAGCTATTGTGTGGCGAATTTTGCAACTTTTGTTCCCAACTGGATCAATAAAATGTTGGTACTGATTATAATCCTGTATTTCAGTTATAAATAATGACTGTATGATTTCTAAATGGATGTAATAAAGTGGTAATTGAACTTCGTGTTGTGCAATTTTGGTCTGAAATCAAATCGAACTTGGTTTAACACAACCACTAACTATGGTGTATCTAATTTCGAGACTGACGTTTATAATTATGGCTGACACATTTTAACAATTGGCTATACCAAGAAAAAATAAAAGCCTTTTCCATAGGTAATATGTCTCAAGTTATTTTTAGATCGACTCCCTCGCTGTTTATATCCCAAGGGGATTAGGCAACAGCAAGAGTGAATTAGATAAGAATTTTGATCTATCACTATCACCTTGCCCCAGCACAGTCACAAATGGGTTTATTTTTAGATACAATTTTAGCGCAAGACAAACAAAGGGCTGCCAATTTTAACCAATCAGAATAAGCCATGTCACGCGAGATCGCTTTTGCCATGTTTTTTCAGTGACATGATGACAACTGATCTTCGCGGTAACGGGTATTCTACAAATAGACTCATTTGTGGCTGTGCTGGGGAGCCCACCCATCATTGCCATAACAACACTCTTATCTAATTCATTCGTGGTAACAGCCAATCATATGGAAGGAATGTGTTCTCTGAGCGTGGACTATCCACGCGGAACACACTTCGGCCACATGAATGGCTCTTACCTAATCCCATTTGGATGTGTACGGCGTGGGAGTCGATCTAAAAATAACTTGAGACATATTACCCATAAAGAAGAATTTGTATGGGGAATGCTGTAATTAACTTGTTCTCCTATGACCTTCGAGAGCAACTCCTTAGCAGTTCCAAAGAAAACCTGAAAAATACAGGCTTGAACTTGACTCCAACCCATGATAGTGGGATTATACTAGTACTGCACTGGTGCACCATCTGAGCTCTGAAGCCATCTGGAAGCTTGTTACATTCAGTTGGTCAGGCTCGCTTGGAGTCGCTCCAGCGCTCAACTCTAAATATAAATCTTTCGTGTACTTGTAATTCCCAAGCTTTGAATTTGCCTAGCCTTCATAAATGGAAAAATGGAGGTACACGATGATTTCTTACCTGGAAGATCTGGCGTTAAGCCCAATAAACTTGCATCTGACCTTTCAAACAATCCTGAACCCTCGGCCAGGGGGGCTGCTCGTGCTATTTCCTTTTCAGACGGTGTGTCCATGCTCCTAGCAACCTGGAGGAGATCAAACACGTTCTCAAAAGATCGTCTTTCTTTGTTGCGCTATGGTTTGAAAAATGTCCGGGATATATATCTAAATAGTCTATAGTCTGAAGGGGGGAAGTGTGGACTGTAGGTGATTGTTAAGAAAACAGCAAATCAATCGTCGATTGGTAAATTTTACAACTTACAGCACAAATCTCTGGAATAGATGTGCGTAAACCGCGCGACCAAGATTGAAAGAATTTACAGATAAGATAGAAGGTATCTGATTCAGTTGGTAAACGTTAAGCTTACAAGGGCAAAACTTGACAGTAAACTTGAGTCACTGATAAACTTGTGGCCCTCGGTGTGCACGTTTCAACCCTTTTCCTCCGTCAATGCTCCGCTTTACGGGAATTCAAAGCTTCAGTTACGCGGATCAGAAGAAGGTCGAAACAGACGTCGATCGAATGAGACAAGGATCGAACTGCCGTCCTCCAGCTCAGAAGGCCGCGTACTAACCGAAAGGGCGGCGCCGCCTGCCTTGGCAAAGTAATATTCTTTGAAATAGTCCTCGTGAAAACCACTCCCAACGGGAAAGTGGTAAATCGACGCGAAAGATTCGCTCCATACGATTCTCGTTCCCTGAGACGGCAATATTTTGAGTCACACAAAGAATAACGACCTCTGCTGCTCAGTCCATACCAAGGGGCCCGACTTCCTTTTAAACAAGGTTATGTGAAGATCGTCGTTCTCAATGATGGTCCAAGAAATCGTACTCGCTGAGAATATCTCCCGCGCGTCGTCGCTAGGCTTCACGTGCATGTCTCCTTTACACCTAATAAAAGCCCTCTTTAGAGATGAACGTTCAACGAAGAAACCATCACAACTTTGACGGGGGAAGCTAGTGACTTGGCCCGGCAAAAAACCAGTTACTTTGATTTTCCGTGATCATTGCAGTTTTAACCTCAAACCTTAAATATTCGAACGCATGTCTCGCAATCTTTAAGCAGTTCGGGAATAAATTGCCAACAATATAACTAACACAAACGTCCAGCCTTTTATGATCTAGATACAAACCTCAACACTTTCCCCCAGTGGTGACCTAGAAGGCCCTGAACTCTCCTTTCCCGAGCTCCCAGAATCGCTGGAGGGAAATTCTCCGTGAATAGTGACCGCATTTGCTTTCCAAATTTCAATAAAAGGGGAACTGCAAAGAGCTTGAAAAAACACTAACTTTCAACAAATGATAGTAATTCAAAACTTCTGGCCTAGTAACTGCAGAACAATCTAAACTAGCTACGGAAATTTAACTGTCTCTTTTTTTCATTCACAAAACAGTGAATATCCTTTTTAAAAAAATGTTTTCATGCCATGAACCTCTCCATTGTGGAATTAATTATAGCCTTGAACAGGCTAAATTGTGTTGTCATTGTTTATCTTGCCACAAGGTTTCAGTGAAATAAAAAAATTGTAAATAAAATCAATGCCTCGCTCACAGACAGAGTAGCGTCACACACGAAGCGGGCGAAAAAATATAATAAACGCCGTATACGAGTAAATACTAATATCCAAATGTAACGTTCGGTGATTTGTTATGTTCCAGTCATTTGAAGTCCCCGGACACTTCCCTCGGGCATGAGCGGGGAATTGTGGGGACGTTTACTTTATACTCACCCCATCGAACGAGTACAATACCAAGAGTCACAGTCCAGCGAATGCACGTTGATCCGGAGTCACTCCATGGTCAGTGGTTTTAATACCGCATCACATGGTAACTTGCAAATCATGGCTGCCAACAATGTTTGACAACCCTCGGAAATAACCTGCGGTCACGCGTTTTTTTCCTTTAAAAAGAGTGCGAAAAGTACTTTCACGTCATCTCTAAAGAAAAGTATGAATGATCGCAGGCTATGTTGGGAATAGCAAGTTTAATATGTTTGTGTGGAACGTTAGGGGGCGGGGGAGTTCACTCCACTTTTGCCCCCAGGAAACGAGGATTTCACCAGCTTTCACTATCATAAATAGTGAATTCCCCGCTCATGCCGAAGTGGGGCGGGGGAGGGGGTCCGAGAGTTTCAAATGACTGGCACATTAAAGAAATGATTTATGCCCTGAAGAAGCCTTCAAGGTGATTTTTGAAAAGGACTTCACACTGACCCACTGACCTTCTGTTGTTGGTTCCATAAACAAATCTTTCGCTGATTTTAAGTGATGCTCATCAAGCCTCTACAATAAAATAGAATTTTGCGAAATACTGAAAACAGAAACTGTTTAAATTAAATGAACATGGATTGGAAGGGCAAAGGAATGGACGATCGTGGGAAGATGGAAGGAAAGACAAAAAAGACAAACAGACAATGGCATGATCATCGGATAACATCAATGAAGCTTGGTTTTCATCGTGCAGCTGACCTTATATTTTTCTATTTGCAAACTTCAAAAAAATTTGGAATAGTAAATTTTCACTTGCAAGTGAATTTCCAGTTGCAAGCCGGGATTTAGGGTATTGTAGCCAGAATTGTGTTTAACTTTACCAAATTTTACTAGGGTTTTCATTTGAAGCCGGAGTCCTATGGTTTCCCATTTCACGCCCGCTACTTTGACGCTACAAATTTTAAGATTCGTTGGCTTTTCCCTTTTTGGACATGGATATCTCAGGAAGCCATGGACTGAAGAAAGACAAGACAATCGAGCAATAAATCTTTCAAACTAATTATAACCACAAGAGGTCATCACATCGTTTTATTTTGCTTACTAAGCGGAATAATCGCTCTGATTGCACTTCATTCACGCCACAAGTTGACCTTTCTGTTTTTTTTCCTGCAAACTCAAGCATGTAAACAGCATTTCTGAGACTTTCAGATCTCATTGAAGGTTCAATTCGCACCAATGCAATTGCAAATCGGCCTTACAACGGAAAATAACCGTGTCC
>NC_090885.1:54468758-54473758 GCF_036669925.1 Montipora capricornis
GCGTGACATATTACAGTCGCGTTACCTGCGCAGTTACGTTGCGCACAAACAATTAGCGCGAACGTCCTTAATACACTTGACTACTTAGTGACTATTGGTCGAGCGCCAAAAACACTCCCTCCTGATTGGCTGAACGCACCGCTTCCACGTTCACTTGGTTTCTTCTTTGAAGTTTGTCTTTTAATATATTCGCCGCGTTGCATTCGCTAAAATGCCATAAAGGATCAAAAACTAGACACTCCTGAAGGTGAATTTTTGAGTGATAAAAGGGCATTTTCCTTATGAAAAGCTTAAAACCTGGATTGGCTTGCACGGTGCCCAGCGTAGAGGGATTGAGAGGTTGAAAAACGAAATAATTCAACGCGTCAAGGCCTTTAACCCTTTTACCACGGCATCTTGCAGCTCACATTCAAAAAAGGTCTCAATTTTGTCATTGAACGAGTAGCTCAAATAAGTTCTTTCTGTTGACGAACCGTTTGCATTTTTTTCGGATGCATGCGCGTTTTTAAGGGGATACGTATTTTCAGGTGGTAGAAACCTCAACAGCATGCGAATTACCTCCGGTACGCTGTAAAGGAGATAGTGATTTTCCACGCGTTATTTCCATTGGCATGTCATTCTTTTAAACTTTTGCGTTCCCCGTTGTATTTGGTTAGGAATGTGTTATGTGGATATTAATAATCGGTAATGTATCTGTCATGAGTGACTCTTCGCAACGTCCTCTGTCTGGCTCGTTGAGTGGAAACCCTTCCTTCTCGGCCACTGATTTTCAAGCTGTTCTCTCACAGGTTGTTAATGAATTGATGGCTTCTGTTTCCCGAGAGATTTCGTCTTTGGTGGATTCTCGCCTCGAGAGTTTTAAGCAAAATTCGTCTTCCCGTGAAGCAACCTTCAAACGCACTCCGCGCGATCGTTATGTCTTCCGAACAGCAGTTCGTACTTGCCGAATCCGTACGTCCTCGAGACGTAGGATACAGCGATAGAGGCTTTGGTTAGCGGTGCTATTCCAAGAGCCAAAGCAGCCATTGAGGAAGGTATTGCCCTTGTTTCTAAAAGTATGAAGTTTATAAGAATAGCTGACAAGAGTGACTATAGTTGGGCCATGGTCCAGGAGTATTTAACTAATGAATTGGCTGCCGATGCTGATGATGCGATGAGGTTGTTTCGGTCGGAGAGGAGCCTGAGCCGAGAGGAAGGTCAAGGAGGCCACAGTTTTCAGCCCTATTCGTCGTCTGACTGTGCTGCTCGCCTTGTTTCTTCCCCGTCCCGATTCCAGGAGGGTTCGTCGTCTTTTTATAATCGTGGTTCTGGCTTGCGGGGTATTTGAAGCTCCCGCCGATTTGGCCTTGTCTCAAGTTAAGTGTAATTTTTAGTTTTAGTATGTATTTGACCTTAACTAGCTTTGATTTACCCTGTGGCTCTTGCCTGGTACTAGGAGCACGCCTGTTTCTCCAAGAGAATATTACCTATTTCAAGTTGCATCTTTGTACAGCGGAAACACGTGAATTAAATCGATTGAAGCTCAACACTAGGTTGAATCGTTGTTGCTTTCGTTCAGGTTTTAAACTCTTATTTTTCTTTCGAGTGGGAATAAATTACAATCATCTATACCCGTTTTGGACGTAAAGAAGTAGTTTACTGGTTTGCCTGTTTGTTTGCTTTGCTTGCTAGCGAACGAATGTTTTTACTCCGCTTGGCTGATTGTTTTTCGAAGTACATCAACAATACTAAGAAAATTTTGCCCGCTATGTTATTAACAAGCAATCGCAATGGGTCCTCGTAAAATTAAGGATTAATATCACTTGTGTTTTCAGACGTTGCTGAAATTGCCCCCATCACTGCGCGACTCGGGAAAATTTAAGCAACGCGTGATATTAATTCTTAATTTTACTCAGCCACATGCGATTACCTATTCTAACATGTTACGTTAACGCTCTCTAAGAGAATGAACTTTAACGCGTCGAGTTGCCAAGTGATTTATGCCACTTCTATTAACTTGGGGGAGGCCTGTACATTTACAATGAGTCACAGAGCTTCCAGTCTCCGAAGTAAAAACAAAAAAGGGTAATGATTCATGATTTGCATGATTTGCGATCTCTTCTATTAAGCCTCACTGTACAGAAATACGACATACCATGAACTCACCTTCAGGCATTATCAACTGGCCGGTTACCTCATCTATCATCAGTACATCAGCTAGGGACGGCTCCTCTACCAAATCATCTGGGCGAGGAGGACTCGGAGATGGAATTTCTCTGAAGAAAATAGAAGTTTAAATGAAGGGAAATTAAAGGGAAGTAGTTGCGTATTATGTAAGCAAGACGCGTCGATTTAAAATGGGAGCCTGGCTGCTGTATAATTCTACATTAATCAACAAGACCTGTTTGTTTTACTTTCCACTTGAACAAAAGATCACAGTTGGATTATGCGTCATGAAGCTCCGATGAACTTGGGAGTGTCCAATTCTTCAAGTTTGCTTTATCTTCGAAAAGTTAAAAACATTAGCGCAACAGAAGACAATCTTAAAATGTGAATCTTGCAATTGGCAAGGTTGATTTGGTATCGGTTTTTATTTCGTTTTAGAACATGCAGTTTTACTTTGTTGAATTTTTTTGTACTGAAAGTGGTGAGGAAAGACTTAGGGTCGCGCGACCTGCTCGTCTCTCGGTCTTCTTGGAGACTGTGGATGGGAAGGTGAAATTGGTTGTCGAGGAGACGGAGACCGACGGCGAGGAGATCTAGAACGAGCTCGAGGAGACCGGGAACGAGCTCGAGGAGACCTGGAACGACGACGAGGAGACCAGGAACGAGCTCGAGGAGACCTGGAACGACGACGAGGAGACCTGGAACGATGACGAGGAGACCGGAAACGAGGGCGTGGTGACTGTCGCTGAACATCAGGGGGAGGTTGCTGCTGCTGACCAGGCGCGGGATGTTCCGGCATTGTGACATCTGGAAGCGGCAGGTCTCCAGTTATATCCAACTCACCGGGAATCTGTAATAGAGCGCAGTACATAAAGGTAATGGCCTGTCACAACAATTCAATTCCTCGTTTGTAAGGGTGAAAGATATCGTCGAGTAAGTGCTTCGGGTGTGTTTTAGTTCTAAGTTGGAATGAAAAGTCGTGAACTTGGTAAAACCAAAAGTTCCCTACAGCAACAGATAAAGAGGGGTCGATTAGTCAAAAAAAGAATCCTGATCGAGTTTGGTTTGTTGTATACACAATGGCGGCCAGTGAATTTCTAGAAATACATCGGCTATTTTTTTTATTTTCATCAATAGAGACCTCAGAAAAATAGCTATTCTTTACTTAAAAAGACGGTGCTACGCTGCTATAATAATTCATGCCAGCCCACATATAGAGCACAAATCATTGTTAACAATTGTTTACTATTGTTTGGACGTCTACTGTTTATTTCCATATTCGGTGATTTGGGCTAACATGTCGTTTTGCCCTCTGGCGATAAGTCAAAAAGCTTAATGATGTTACATACTGTAATTGGTTCGTCCTGCCGTGTTCGTACATGATCCCTTTCTGGCATCTTGATATCGGCTTCCCTTGCTTGATACGGGCTTAAGTCAATATCTGAACCAGAGGGACCCCTCCATTCCTGAGGCAAACCGGGCCTTGCTAGTTGCGCAGGTGTGCCTGGTAGACTGGGAGGACTGAAATGCCCCGTGGGAGGTGGTGATGGGTACGAATAACCGTTACCATTCACTTGAAAGTAGCCTTCCTGCAAAAGAGAGACACAGACGAAAACAAGATAATTAAGACCGCTTTGTTGGTAACTCTTATTCCGTTAACTGATATCAGCCAAACACTTTCCCGCAGGGAATATTACAATGATTAGCAGCACAATTTTTGTTGCGGAGCGAGCATAGTGAGCGAGTAGCGAGTAGCTTTGCATGCTTTTTACCGCAGTGCATCACACATTCTACCAAAATGAACTTCGCAGCAACCAGAATGCATATTGCGCTCTAAGGAGAAGCCTCGCCTTGAGCAAGGGTCACAAAACACGGTGGCAAAGGATTATCGAACTCTTAATCGTAAATAATTTATTGAAAATTTTGCCGTGTCAAATTTTACCTTGTAATCATGAACTCTTCGTTCCATTACTCACACAACACCAAAAATATCCGCAGCAGTTTCATATCATTGGGCTACACTAGTTAATTTTTTCCACTGTACGATATATATTTCCATAATAAGGATACTGTCACATAGGTCCAACAACATGTTGTCCAAGTAAAAGAGTCCGGCACCCGGCCCGGCCGAGTTAAGCTAGAGTTTATTTGACAAAAGTACCCTCCCGTTTGATCCAGTAAAAATACTGTCACTGGTAAGAGATCTGGGGCCCGTTTCTCGAAAGTCCCGAAACTTTTCGGGGCATTTTCGGGTGTCACAATTCCTTTTGTATCTCAAGAACGGAGAGGATTTAAGTCGTCAAACTTCACAGACATATTTCTTTTAGTTAGCTTGAAAACATGTCAAAAGGTCGCCTTTCCAAAACAAGCGGTTGGCAGTTTCACAAATGGCTTTTCGGGCCCGAAAAGTTTTCGAGACTTTCGAGAAACGAGCCCTGGAGTACCTAGCTTGGCTTGGAGGATGACCCGCCAGCCCGAGATTCTTTTTATGCGAGTCCGTATTTTTGCCTATGTTCTATCTGAATTGCTTACCGGTCCTATAAAGCCCACTGCATGAATTTCCAAGTCGAAGCGAAATGACTCCGTTGAGAAATCCAAAGAATCTATGATAGCGTCCTCCCTAACAAAAATATATTTCTTGCTAGGCGTTTATTATTTCGTGCGCTCGCTGCTTCGCTGAGATTAAAGTAAATGAAATGAATTCTGAAGCCTTTCCTTGTTAACTGCGTCATGGCTCAGGAGTTCAATTAAATTAAGGAATGGGCCTCAACCTGGGTGGTTTAACTTCTGACAGTTTAGTAATAACAACCTAAGACTTTTGCAGAGTAAAACGTCAGAAAAGTTTTCATATTGAT
>NC_090885.1:54476258-54478758 GCF_036669925.1 Montipora capricornis
CATTGTTCCCCTAGTGATGGTCGACAATAGCCCACGCCCTCGCTATCTGCCACTTACCACCTAATAAGTCCGTGGATCTCGGCCACAACTTGGTTACCAGTTGTATTAAGTCACAGAGAGCCAAGTTTTTGAAAGCTACATTGAAGCAACCAATGTTTTGGGCATCCCCACCTGGGAAACCCATATCACTAGCGTTTTGGGTGTGGGGATACCCAAGACGCTGGGATGTCCATATCACTGTGATACCAGCGGGCTCCTCATCCCCAGTCCCCCTCCTTGTCACGCGAAAGGCCTAACCGTTGGTATCAAAAAGAGGAAAACTTCGAAAGAGGAGAATTTTCGAATATCACCAAATAAAACTGAGAAATCGTTCTTTTCGAAGTGCAAAAAAAGGAGGATTGTATCTAATAATTGCTGCTTACCCCAGACATTTTTCGTTTGTTCACGATAAATTCGTACCACGCCAACCATTAGATTAGAGGACAAACGAAGAGCGAATGGGACAACAGGATCTATAATATCGCGGCTGAAAAGAAATAAAGACAAATAACTCTAAGAGAGAGTGATCGTCGCAGTTGGAAGCAACTTAAGCAGACTTGAAAAAAACAACGGTCAAGTCTGGATATCTTTACAACTGCAAAGGTCATTCTTGGTTAAATTCATTACAGCCGCAATTCAAAAAACATTTGTCTTTTCTTTCACAGTCCAAGACATTCAAATAATTTGCTGTCACAGCTTTAATTAAGGAATATTCATTTGAAACAGAATTTTAATTATTCGAAAGTTGTCAAAACCAGAGGCAAGTTAATCAAAGAGTTGGTGTGAATAAAACAGCTACCTACACCATACGCTAAAAGTAACGCTAACCTTTGCCTAATTGTTAAAGGGACCGGCTTTGTATTGGATGTCAAAATTTGGCGTGCATCTAATCAGGTACATTTCTTGACATAAGTGCGAAAACCGGGTCAAAAACGTATAATCGAGAAGTGATGATACCATTGGCAGGTGTTTAGTCTCCGTACTTGTGACAATGGAGCGCTTTAGATTTTAGGACGAGAACATCTACAAGTAATTTAAATACGAGTACGAGATTTTCTCATAGAACACGCGCAAATCAGCGTCATTTTGGCGGGAAAAACGTGTGAACGTCGTCATTTTAGGCAGCGTTTACACGAACGCGGTTTCGCATCGACACAGTTTCATGACTTCGAAACACCGTAAAAATCGATGCGGTTTGGAAGTGTTTGCACGGAACCGTTTTCGACAGAAAATTCAAGTCGTGATGGTATAAGCGAGCACTGCACTGGGTGGTAAATTCACTATTTTGAATTGAACAGTGCAAAGTTCGCGCCAAAATAGTAACCG
Source organism: Montipora capricornis (assembly GCF_036669925.1). NCBI lineage: Eukaryota > Metazoa > Cnidaria > Anthozoa > Scleractinia > Acroporidae > Montipora > Montipora capricornis. The sequence continues at coordinate 54,477,624 of NC_090885.1, forward strand.
TATTCAAATCGATGCGGTTTCACTGTTTACACGACAGATGAAACCGCATCGTTTTGAAAAAGCTCCACTTTTGGCATCGGTTTCAAATCAACACGGTTTCGGCAACAGCCTCGATTGGTATCGTGTAAACAGACGATGTAACCGCATCGAAAACGATGCGGTTACAAATGAAACCGTGTTCGTGTAAACGCTGCCTTAGTACGAGATTTTGCAAAAATGTGAAAACAAGGCATCAACACGTAGCAGTTTTGGCATTTTTCGATCAGGAAAAGGCTCAATTACTGGAAATAAGAATAACTAAGGAATCTATGCTGCTCACAAAGAGTAACTTGAAAATGAATCGTCCGGGTTATGAATTTTGTAAGTATTTTCGCTAAAAACGGGCAGTCAAATCTCGTACTCGTTCTCGTCTTCATCCTAGAATCTAAAGCTCCCTTATTCTTAACATGGCGGCGCCCAGGAAATTTGGCATGGAAGTGAAGATAAGTTATTCTAAAATTCACTTTTTTCCCTGATGGAAACCACATCCTAGTGGATTTAACACGCTTCAGCCGAAAGAGGTTTCGGAAAAGCTTGAGCGTTTTTTTTTTCCTCTCAGCTGAAAATTCTTGAAAAAGTTTTTTGTTTGTGGTGAAGTACAGCTAGAATTGTACTATTTGCTATTTGTATGAAGTCCTTCTTAACTTGCTTTGCATGAAAACAGTGCAAGCCACTGTCTGGTCCTCCGGTACAAGTATATATATGGGATATATGAGTTATTGACCAAGCGTGAGGTCAAGGTGGCTGGATAATGGCCAAGTTCTTTGTTAGCGTGTTTATGGGCCACGCTAATAACGAACTTGGCCAGTATCCAGCCATGTTGACTGAAAAAGCTTGGTCAATAAAGGATTTTATTTTATGGGATAAAACACCAAAAAAAATGATCTTTGATCTCGCGGGAACAAGCGAGAAATCCCGAGTGGGCAGTATAGCTTCATCTTGCCCGCTCGGGTAGCCAATCACAGCGCGGGATTTGGTTCATCTTGCCCGCCCACGGAGCTAGTCATTTACTCAAGGGACTTACTGTAAAGATCTACGACGCGGTCGTCATCGAGAACACCACAAAACAAAGAAAATTGTTTGAAACAGGAAAAAT
>NC_090885.1:54486258-54491258 GCF_036669925.1 Montipora capricornis
TTTTGGGTGTTTTTCCGGGCATGTTCTCTCCAAAACGAAGTCGGTGACCCCCCATTTTTTTTACATTTCTGACATAACTAACTCATTATCTTACAGTGGTAAAAGTTTCAGAAAAAAATCAATGTTGAAAAATTTTCGCGCGAACGTCCTTAAATTCAAAATATAGGGTGTTTTTGCTGGGCTTTCCCGTTGCCAAGGTAACTTATTACATCACAATAATGATCAAATCTTAATTGGAAATAATTTCATATGGTACCATAAAATTGCTGTTACGTGATACAGTGTTGTAGCATTTTTCAATCTAAGCGGAGAGTCTTGACTCCCAGGAAGCAGAGTCAATGGAATAAATATACCCCTAATGAAGAGTGACTATGTGAGAGGCTAGGTAAACTTATTTTGATCTGTCAAGCTTACCAAATAAGACCAAGTCTTCCCTTTCGTGTCAAAATGTCAACTGAGTAAAACATCTTTTATCCTACAGGGGAGAGAAATACTTGATATACCAAAGAAATCTAAACAACATAAAACACAATTTAAAACAATAATATTTGTTGTAATCAGATTCCTTTTAAATTTCTCTTAATTAAAAGAATAATCTTTTTTTAAATTCTGTGTAAAAATAAATAGGGTTCATGTAAAGGTCGTTTCTTTCAACAATACAGAGGGAAATTTGCCACCAGAAATGCTCCTTGACTTTTCTGAAATGCACACCAACACCAATTTCAAAATGGCGAGCTTTCCATCGTGCTTCGTTTTCGAGTTTTGACTGCTTCCATTTTCGAGCGATTTGCCTGCAATTTCATATCGCTTTCACTAAACAACAAATTAAAGAACTGAAGAAATTGTTTCAATGGGTTGAGTTAATTCCACTATCCATGGTTAAACGAAACTATCAAACAACTGAACAAAAATATGTTGTAGTAAAGCCCGCCAAACGCTCATACTCCCTTGAAGCGATTCTTGTTGAAAGGAAAAGATTTGAATTTTATGGTATCAATGAAGCGATTAGTCATGGTTATCTTTTCCCACTTCATTCAAGTACATGCACAGTTGCATGAGAAGCTGACTTCCAGAAATGATAGAGCTGTACTTCGAACCAACCGTTGGTGCAAGTCCAAGTTAAAATGCATGAGATTTAGTTTATGCCCTTTCTCTCTACGATATGATGTTTACTGCTGTTAAAACGAAAGCCGGAAATAGAAATATACAGAAGATATTTTGAACAAAGGAGAGGTTTAAGTTAAAGGGTAGGAAAACCGCCGGAAAATACTGTCTGCGGGAATCTTTCGTTGATCGACTTTCGTGAAAGAAAGAGATGCTATAACAGGTAAGATCAGCAACTGCCATAATTACACTTTGTGAGTGAAGTTACCTCTTAAGTGGATCCGATTCAGTGTCGTTCTTGATCCGTTTTTGAAGGCAAAGATTGTTGTACATATATATATAAATGGAAGCTTATAATGGATCCGATCCTAGCTGTGAAGATCAACAGTTCTTCAACGTCTTGAGCGCCTGCCATTCATTCATCTCAGCGCCACCAATCAAAACAACCGAAATCGCTAATTTCGCGCGTAATTCAGTTAATTTAGAAGCTCCAGATTTTTTCCTTTTTGGAAACCTTTTTTTTTCTCTTTTTGGAAAAAAGGCAAAAATTTCTCTGGGTTGTTAATCGTAAATCTTAAGCTAGAACTGTCAACTCTCTCGGATAACCCGGGAGACTCCAGATTTTGGACCGTATCTCCCGATCTCAAGATTACGCTCTGAAATCTCCCTATTAATCGCCGAATTTTGTCATGTCTAGTGAGAATCGACTTTCACAGCAATAAAATTTCAAATAATTTGTGTTGTTTGAGTTATTTTAACATCGATAATAACAAAATTAGAACGTTTCATAAACTTCAGTAAACCGTTCGTTGCTATTTACGGATTATAAGCAATAATTGATTGCTCCAAAATAAACCAATCAAATGAAATGTTGCAATGCTAATGTCGACAATGTCATCTTTTTTTGGACTGAACTTGGACACCAAAATCGGGAAAACTGACCTAAACTCGGTTTATTTTTTCCAACTAAAATTTGACTAGGTATAAAAAGTAGAGGGTATCTGTTCTGTTTTATTAATCGGTAACACTTGTTTGCATAACAACGATGTAACTAGAATGTACAAACAAATAATCAATCTTGTGACGCAAATTACAAGTTGACACATTATGCAATTACACATCTATAAATTAAAGAAATAAATAAATAGACTATAAATAAATAATGAAATAATCAATTACATGAACAATAAAGTTATTGTCTACAACACTGTAGTTGCAAAAAGCCAATTGAGGCCATAGTCTACAGATCACAGAGCAACTTTGCCACCCATTCACCCTAGAACTAAAGGCAGTGAGGTTTGGGGAATAAACAAACTCCTGAGGGAGGCTGTTCCAAACAGGGATAGTACGTGGGAAGAAGGAAAATTACAGACAGACAGTACGGGGAGAGAGGTGGTTAAAAAAAAGGTTAGAAAGACAACCGATGTGATATTTAGAAAATTAGTTGTGAATATCTGAACGTTTTATATTTAGACAATCACTTTTTTAGCGTGATAGAGAGACTTTTAAGTGAACCGGCAAACGCCAAGTTGCCACTTGTCATTAGAATTCTCGTATTAGAAAATTTTCCTTTTCCTTTGAGAAAGACGTTTGCCTGCCATGTGACGTTTTAAAACCTCACTATTCTTTAGGAAACGCCTATACGACAGGGAACCGTTCACCGTTAATCGTTAATACGGAGTTTAGCAAAGACGACGGAGTGAAAACAACTTGACGTCAAAAAGCAAGAAAATGACGTCCTGTTTCGTTAAGAAAGGAAAACGTGCAGCACATATTTCGGTGCATTTCTTTGTCGTGCTCGTTCCCAGGACCTCTCCCTTGGTCCAGAAGCCAACCACGTGAGTCGCCCAATTTTAGTAATACCGTTCGTACGGTCGTACCCATCCAGTTACAGGATAGTTTCCCTGTAATGTGCAAGGTGAGCAAGATGGAATAATCGCGAAATAATTAAGAAAGAGCTAATTCACAGTTATTCTTCTCAGACTATGTGGATAAATCAGTCCTTGCAAATGACTTGGGGAGGTAATTTGTCCAAAAAGTTACTCGACCACGAGATGAGCTTGATCAGTGTGCTGTCCCAGATGATAGTGATATAAATAGCGATTCACCAACTCCATTATTTATTGAAATATTTGCGCCACTGACCGAAGACGATGTGTGCATTCCTATTGCGAACTCTAAATCTACATCTTGCTGCCTCGATCCTATCCCCACACCTCTACTAAAGTCTTGCATTGAGCCTCTCATTCCAGTGATTACGAAGACAATTAACAGCTCGTTGGGTTCAGGAATTTTTCCTGCAAACTGGAAGTTAAAGAGGCTGTGGCTATACCTCTGCTGAAGAAACTGGGTCTAGATTCAGTGTTTAAGAACTTGCGTTCCGTGAGCAATTTGGCCTACACCTCTAAGCTTAAAGAGCGTGCTGTATTTATATTTAATCAGACATATGACCACATCGCCGGTCAGGTCTTTACGGCGTTGTTGCAATCTGCATATCGTCGACACCACAGTACGGAGACAGCGTTAGTCAAAGTCGCCAATGATATCTTTTAAAATATAAACTCACAGAGTGTTACTCTTCTTTTAGATATAAGTGCAGCACAAAGTGGATCATGGAATTTTACTTAGACGCTTGAAAACAAGCTTCGGTATACGCGGAAAAGCTCTACAGTGGTTTTCGTCATACTTGTTAGGGAGTATTGGGACAAACCAGGAGCCATAATCAGGGACAAACTAAAAATTAATTATGATAAGACTGAAATTCTTACTATCGGATCTAGACAGCAACTGATGAAAATTAATCCTTGTACATGCAGATGCAGACCGTGTTGGCACAACAGACATTAAGCCATTGTCTGAAGTGCGCGATCGCGTATATCTTGGCTCGTGATTTGATTCTAACTTCTCCATGTCTACCCATATTTTTAAGTCTTGTTGCGACGCTTTTTTCCGGCTCCACAATATTAAGGCGAATAAGTAAATTTTTAGCAAGAGATAAATTAGAAATGGTTCTGCATGCTTTTGTCAAAAGCAGAATTGCATATTGCAATGGACTTCTTCAGTTTATGGACTTCTTGATTGTGAAATAACTAAACTGCAGAGAGTACAGAACGCAGCAGCTACAATTGTAGCTATAAGTTACTAACTTCCAGCTGCAAATATGACCATATTACGCCCGTTTTGCAAGAATTACACTGGCTGCCAGTTAGTTATAGAATACATTTTAAAATTTTACTTTTATCTTTTAAAGCCCTAAATGGTATATGGCACCAGCTTATATTAGGGATTTAATTAAGGACAGTGCCTACTATTGTTATTGCGCATACGTTCTGCGCATCTCGAGATACTCGGATTTCCTTTTGCTGGTGCTTATTGATACAGGGATATTTTTGCGCGGTTCAAAACTATGCGGAGTTTGGTATCCAAAGAGAAAATTGGGAGTAACCACTCATTTTTCAGAAGTAATTAAGCTTCAATTTGGAAAAGAACGCCATACATTGCTTTGTATTTTGAAACTTTTTACAAATATTGTTGATTAATAATTATCTTCGAAAAATGCGTCGCTACCCCTGTTAAGTTATCTGTTAAGTTAGGATCGATTTCCAGCCGTTTTGAGAGTCTGGTATCATCCTCCTCCCAAGGAACTCTGGCTACTAAAACGGCTGGAAATCGAGCCTTCTGTATGTTGAGTACGCACCACGAATATTGAGCACGCTATGACCATATTTGGACATTGTCACAAGGTGTTGAATAATAAATATAGATATATGTATAGGGTTACAAATAAATATTATTTAAAGGTCTTCTCGTTTATTTATTTGTAACCCTATACATATATCTATATTTATTATTCAACACATTGTGACAATGTCCAAATATGGTCATAGCGCGCTCAA
>NC_090885.1:54496258-54508758 GCF_036669925.1 Montipora capricornis
AAAAAAAACGAGAAAAGCACTGAAAGAACACATTACAACTGAGCAAAAGTTAAAAAAATTGGTTTCAAAAGCACTATAATTCGAGTTAAAAATTCTCTGAATTTTGGAAAACTGTAGTGGCTTTAATAAGAGACGTGAACGCTTTGTACGACAGCTTTGGCTGGCCGTATAAGTTCCCCTCCCATCTTCAAACCGAGAACTTTTACTTTTGTTGGCCTCGAAAACATAAAAGATCAGATTCGTCGATTTCCTTTTAATTCTAAAGCATTCTTCTAAAATTTAGCATCAGACTTTCTCGTCAAACTTTTTCAGTTCATGACTGAATTTGACCTAAATTTGTAAATTTTTTTAAATAGCATTTTACGCCTGTCATGATCTAGTGTCCTACATTTGCATTAGGCATTTTTAACAGGTGCCTCGAAAAGTGCTAAAATAATAAGTAGCACTGATCACATCGTCGTTTTTCTCTGGGGTTGTTAAATCATTACGGATCCCACCCGCCGATACGCCTTTTAATATGAATAACATTTCCCTTAAAGAGGTCTAACAAATGAAAGAAAATGCATCTTTACATAACCTCTTCAAAATTCCTCATTAATTTTGGCATCAAAATGTGTTTTGAAAGTTCTGAGCGTAACGAAAAAACCACCCAATGATATTAAAGTCTAAAAATATATACTTGTATATGAACCAGCTAAACAGGAAAGTTAGTCCCTCAATAACCAAAAATTTGTAAACGGCCTTTTTAGGTTGTAAAATCGGTCAGTGTAAAACGCAGACTGTAGACTGCAGACTGCAGACCAGGGGTAAAATGCAGGCTGAGGCTATAACGTAGCTGCTGAAAAAGCCCAAACCCGTTAGAAATGCTAACCTTAGGCCTAATTAGGCCTAAAACAATATTTAGGCTCAACTATCAGCATTTCTATTGGCTTTGGGCTTTTTCAACAGTTAAATTATAACCTCAGTTTGCATTTTACCCCCGGTCTGCAGTCTGCAGTCTGCGTTTTACAATGACCGGTTGTAAAATGGACTACGACAACTATGTGACAGGCCTACAACAGACCATATCTTGTTAGCCTTAGGTATTTACAAGTTATCGAAGGTGTCAGTTCCGCATGACCGAATTCTGAGCTGCCTGGCCAGTTTTCAGCCAAAGAGATGAGGCTCTGACAGGGTAAATTCTGACAAGCGACATGGCCTAAAAAGTAGCGACAGGTAGCACTTAAAGTGAAATTGCGACAAACGACATCCTTTCTTTGAATTTCCGACAGCAACGGTCACAGCAAAGTGAAACATTGACAAAGCACCCGCACGAGATCTTTTAAAATTCAGACAAGCGGCAAGGCCCCCCTCCCCTCCCCCCCTGGAAGGATCTCAGAGGTTCCTTTTTCTGTTTACTTCGCTGAAAATATTTTCTATTTAAGAAGCTGGAAATAGAAGATGCAAGCGTTCCTTGAAATATTGAACTTCGTAATGAAACTACAGTTTGTAACAAGAATGAATTAGATAATTCACTTTTGCTTGTAATTGATATATACCGCCGAGCTAACGAATCCGCCATGACAGTGCCGTGTAAAATTTCTTTCAACTTTTGACTTGAAATTCACGAATTGTGAAATTTACTACACTCTCTTTGAACGGTTTTCCAGAAGTCTTCAACTTTTCAAGAGGAATGCATTATTTGAACGATAAAATCTCTGGCTTCAGAGGTAGTATGGCGCCTTTTTTTTTTTTTTTGCGACGATTTCGTTTCGGATGATCCCAACCAAATCAGAGACTGACGAGTGTGCATGGCTACCCATTTGGATCATACGAAACAAAACTATCGCAAAAAAAGCGAAAAGCGATAAACTTTGTATTTTATCGTTTTAGTGTTATTCCCTGTTTGTCTTGACATCGAGACGTCAGTCTCTCTAAATATTTTGGTTAACACCGAAAAACGTACGTTTTCGTCAATTTTATTTCAAGTCGTCGACCCCAAATGATCTCTCCAACTTCACGACTACGAATAAAACGGAAAGTTACACTCGCTGGTTTTGCACTCTGCATGTATTTTCGGCAAACAAGGAAAATAAGTTTGGTCCATGAAATATTGATTTGCCTTGTATCCAAAGCTCACCTGTCCCTAATGAGTCTGGAGATTTCTCGGTATCAACCAATCAAATTGAATTTTCAATAAAACAACCAACCACTTTGTAGTATTTATACACGGTTCATTGCACCCTCACAACCTTTTTCATAAACAAATATGGCTACCACACTGAATTTCCTCGAAAGATGTTGAAGTTATTGTCAACTTTATTAACGGATAATAGTCGTACTCTGGCCTTGATTTCTTCACGAGTTATGGATTAGATCATTGAGTAGTGGAAATGTCGGGTGGAGGTGGTAAAAGCAGTTCTGCTCGCCTGCTGCCTCCCATCAAAAATCCACTTTTCAACCCGAACGAAGATTCCGATGAAGTGCGAGTAACTTCTGTGGTAAGCTTAACCGTGTAGTTGTTTGATTATTTCTTGTCAGTACTCTTACCAATTACTGTATTCATCACAGAACAGTAACCCAGATCGACCTCGTCCAACTCGAAGATTGGGTGGCCTATCAAATCTTTTCAGCTCTCGTCATCGAAATTCGTTTTCCCCGAACCCAGCCGGTGGAGAAGAACTAAGGGCTGATAATGCCGGTGAAAGTTCTAGCGCGGTTTCTGATCCGAAACCTGTTTCTAAGTCAGCGCGTGTAGAAAACAGAAGAACTGTTGTGACACCCCCAGAATCAATTGAAGTTTCGGGATCAGCGAACGTGAAGCCAAGCAATTCAAGGGTTACAAACTCACAGAACCGTTTCTCTCGTAACCTCAGCAACAACAAAACGGAAGCTAATGGAGACGTACACGTCGAAGAGGAAAATATGCCTCCGGGTGGCGAGAAAAGTACGCGAATCTCTTCGTCAAAGCAAGGATCGAAAATAAAAATCAGTGAGCCTAAAAAGACGGGACTTTTGCGGAGGGATAAGGAAAAACGCGGATTGTTGGTGAAACAAGATTCTGATGATGGCAGTAAGCGTAAGTTCCTCACGGCGAATTCTCAACATGAACGCCTCCATTCGGCTTCTTCTTCAGACAGCGAAATGGTGGTTCATCGAAGTAATCGCTCAAAAAAGGAAGAAAAGAGTAAAACAGAATTTATTAAATATGAAGATGCTATGTCGTTAAGGTAAGTTGGAGACCAAAAAAATAAATTTTGTCTCATTGATCTGTTAATGGTGTACTTATGATGTCAGACATGACAGGTTTTGCAGGATCTGTAACAGTTACAGAACTCAGTGAAGACTTTTGTTTTGTTTTGTTTACTGTGACGACAACACCATCCGAGATTTTTAATTACTTTATGGCACTCCAACTTTAAAACTAGAGGAAAACTCAAATGAACCAAAAAGATTTGAATCAGACGTTGGGTAAATAAAATACTGTATTACAGGTCATTAATTTTTGTAATGAACTCGCAAAATTTCAAGCACTGAGTGAATTTGGGGGTGGGGTGGGTTGCAGATTTGTTGGGGTAGGGATTTCCTTTTTTGTTTCCTGTATTCATCTGCAGCTCCAATGAAACCATTCATTTCACTGACATACGCATTATTAATATTATTTTACAACTAATTACAGAAATGATTGGAGAATGGCAATGGCTTCTGGGGAATACCAAGGTCTTCTAGGATTTTTAACATCAACATTTGACTCTTTTTCTGAAATGGTCTCCGTTTTTACGGTGGGTACATGTAAATGAGGAAAATTAAATTTATTTTATGAAAATTTCAGCAGTTGTTTTTATTTTGCTAAGGTGTATTTTTAAAGCTCACAAGGGTATAAAATAAAGGACACTGCACCAAGTGACAAAGCCTGACCCACATTGAGAGTCAACTACATCGATAAAATATCTTTATATGTAAACATGGATTAATCTAAATCCTACTTCAAGTGGGTACAGCCTTGGCAGAAAGGACGGCGGCATCTTTGGGTCACCCCGTTACTTTCATTTGTACCCCTGCAAAATGTTTAACAGAAGGGAAGAAGAAGAACATCAACAACAACTTTCATTTAATAACTTATCCAATGGATTTAGCACTAGAGGACTTAAATTGACTTGGCTTTGTCACTTAATGCAGTGTCTTTTATTTTATACCCTTGTGAGCTTCAGGGGACACTATTGAAATTAACTCAAATCAATTATAAGGTTAAGGACCTGGGTCTAGTTGCTCAAAAGCTGATCACCAGTAAATCGGCAATTTAATTAATGCCATCCCATAATCTGAGTCAAGATTGAAGACTTACAGTAGGGGGTATTTACATAAGACTGGGACGAACTCAGACTGGTATGAACTTGTACTGGTTTGAAATTTTTGCAGCCGTTTACATGAAACCAGGACGAAATGATATGTTTTGTCTAATAAATACATGGCCGACCGAAAAGCTTACAGGCTTGAAACTTCTCAACCTGGTCTGAGATTTGTTGTCATTTAAATGAGAACGGTACCAACTCAGACCCGTACAAGAATTTCTCACCTTGGTCCAGCAACCAAGGCAAAGTCAAACCGGTCTGAGAAGAAATGTATGGAGGCCAATGTGAACTCTTGCCAGTCTGAGTTTGTTCCGGTCTCATGTAAATATCCCCTAAAAATCTTGTAGGTACTTTTATAATCAGAAAATAAACTGCTATTTAAATTTCAAGTAATCCCGGATTACCTTAATCACTGGTTATAAACAACTCGGTCCTGGGGCAGGTACATGTAGAAAACACAGGTCACAAGTCACAGGTCTCTGTTTTACCAACTGAAGACAGAAACAACCGTAGCCATTTACCAATGCTAACATTAGGCCTAAAAACTCTGGTTTAGGTCTAATTTTTTTAGGCCTGCGGTTTGCTTCAGTGAATGTTTAGGATTCTTTCTGTATTGGTAAAACAATGACCTGTGACCTGCGTTGTGTACCTACAGTGTACCACTGGGCCCCGTATGTTAAGTCAGGGTTAGCTGATGATTTGACAAATGCAGGCACACATTTTTTCGACTTCTTGCCTTTTCCTTTGTCCTCTTTGAATGCCTCTCGCCACTAACTCATCGAGCTGGCTTTTACTTACTGTACATGTTGGCAAGCAGATCACTTTGTGGTGCAAAAAATTTACCCACTAAAGGGTTAAAACATAGTATTTCTAAGTCGTTTCTTCTTAAAGCTGCAAAGGAATTTCAGCATTTTTGGCAGTACACTGGTTGGTCATCATTGCAGTTTGAGGAAAAAGCATTTTTTCCTTGCACACGTTGACCAATCAGAGCATTTGCTTTTATAATTACTGCGGTTATGTTATTAATGGGGACATACTGTAGTTTTTCAGTGAGTGATTATGGGGACATAGGTTTTCAGTGAGTGATTAAAGAAATCCAGGTACATTGTACGTTGTCACCGTACAATTGTACACTGTATTACTGTGCACTGTCATATAAACACAATGGATTTGTATTCTCATGTTTTAACCCATTGACTTCTGAATTCGAACCGTCCCCCCGCCCATTGACAAGTAAATTTAATTGTCTGGAATTAGATGGAGTAAAATCTATAGATTATGTCTCACTCCTACACTGTAGGAGTCAATGGGTTAATCAAGGTTTTTTCAATTTTTCTTGTGCAGAGGAAAGATGACTTTGATCCTGAGGAGTTTGGTGAAAGTGGAATTGATCATGACTTTGTTAGGATAACATATGACATCGTGCTTTCTCTGGTATTGTTATCTGATTACAATAATGTTAACAGGGCTTCTGATAGGATGCGGAAATAAATTGAAGATTATGCAGAAATTCTTAACCATATTATGACTTGTATAAACATGCGTTGATTATGCGGAAATTACACCGGATTATGCGGAAATTTAAACAATTTACATGCTTATGGTATATGTAAAGCAGGACTCGAAATTGTGACCAATACAGTTGCATTTACAACTGAATTTTTTCCCTTTGCGCCAATTTGCGACCAGCTTTCACCGGCATTTTGCCGAAACTTTTGCTAAAATAAATAAAGCGATAAAAACATATTTTGTCTCTCGTCATGAATTTTGTTTCAAGTTGGAGATGTAGAGCAAAATTGTGATGTGGTTGAACCACGATCCATTCCCTCAACCATTCACCATTTTCAGTGGTTTTTCACATTTACGTATTGTGGGCTCCTATTTTGTTTTGTACAACTTCGTCGCAATGATTGTCCCTATTTCTACGAATGATGCAGTTTAATTTCTACTATAACTTGCAGCTAAATTTTCATGGCTTGTTGCATCTTTTTTAAAAAATAATTTCGAGCCTAGGGTAAGTTATGAAAACGGCTTAACTAGAGTTCAGGCTCATTGCCGAAAAATGTGTGGAAAATGCTTATGAACTTTCATCTTGCGAACGAAGTGGCGTGTTTTCCTCAATGTTCAGGAAAATAAGCGTTTCAAAATAGTCAATCTCTTTGGCTTTTACTTTGTGAGGATGGCAAGCAGCTGCTTTATCACTAATATCAGGCACTTATTCTGTTTTACGCGAAAAATATCATGATTGTGCGGAGGATGGGGATTTTAGGGAATTACACTGATCTGCATCGCCGCATCCTGTCAGATGCCATGTGTTAAATTAATGTTTATCATATGGCCCATACGGCCCGGCGCATGCTTTCATGGTAAAACTTACTGGGAAAATTCTATGCAAATGTTATTTTGTCCAAACTTCACCTTGTGAGTGCTCATGAATAGTGTAATGCGCCCATTGACTGAGTTTAGGTCGGGTAGGACAGGAAAATATTTGGCCCTAGGTCACAGCACCCGGACCTTGCTGTCCTTGGCCCATATGCCATGACCTTGGGCCAAATATTTTCCTATCCGACCCTCCCGCTCAGTCAATAAGTAGATACTGTATTATTCTTAAAAAGGCACAACATTAATTTTTAAGTTTGCAAAACATGTTTTGACATTCGTACATGTATGTCATCTTCAGTTGCAGTAAGTTTATATACAGTTTGAATTTGAATTTGAACAATCATCATACAGTGTACATTGTATGTAAAATATTTTACAGAAGCACATCAAAGAATTCTGTTGAAGTGTACACTGTATGTGTAGCAAGAATCAAACTGCAGCTGTAGGTGTTACCGTGGATACCCAGTATAGGCATTTGAGAGACTGATTAGTGAGCACATCAGCATACTTACTGTACCAATGATGAAAGAGGGTGGCAAAAGGCTTAAACTTACAATGTACAGTGTACTTCAGCTTCAATTTTGCAATATGTGAACTCAGAGATGACTATCCAGAATGACTCATTGTGTCCTGGGATGCACTCATTTTCCTTTGGATGCACAGAATATAGAACAAAGGGTCCTGGACCAATTGGATGCAGAAAAAAATTTGAATGTTTAATATGGACATACTGTATGTGTAATCAATAACAGAATGAAATCATTGGACTACAAAACTCTGAAAATATCAGCTTACCTTGAAATCTGAGAGATGGGAATGTTCAGTTGCGTTAACATTATATTCACAACGCAATTGAACATTCCCATCTCTCAGATTTCAAGGTAAGCTGTTATTTTCAGAGTTTTGTAGTCAAATGATTTCATTTTGTTATCGATTACATGTATGTCCAGCTTGAGGAGTTAGTTCTTGTGTTTGAATTCCCTCATGTTGCATGATGTTATCTGAGGTGTTTTTCAGGGGAGAGAATCAACAACACTTTTCATCTGTGATCGATGGATCTTTGACAGCCCATACATCTCAATTTTGATCTATGAATCAACGGGCATGCATGTACATGTAACTTACAAATTCAAAGAAAGTTTGTGAATGTAACTGAAGGTTAAAAAAATAATTCTAACAAAAGGCACGTTTATGTACCCTACTAGCAGAGGGGTTTTTTTAAATGCTAATTTCATTTTAAATTTATAACATACAAAGTCGTGTCTCTTGTTCTTCTACTTTTTGTCCCACAAGAAAACAATAATGAAATGATTCAAATTAATTCCAGCTTACCGGTAGGTAAATGCTGTGGCTACCTCCTAAGGTTTTGAGATTTTAAAATGCATCACTACCCTGAGATTTGATGTCAAAATATATTAGGCTCGTGCTGTGTAATGTCCATATTCGCTCACACCCACTGAATGAACATCAAGAGAAAATAACCCTTATAGGGGAGGGAAACTCTGATTTTGCCCTTTGGATGGAGAGGGCCTGGAGCCCATTATGTTGCCATGGAAACGTCACAGTGGGCCATATCTTGGAACTTTGTAATGAGTAATTAACTGAAAAAGTTGCGGTTCTATACAGAAAAAGTCTTCAGAGATATTCCATGTTTTGTGATTTTACATCATTTTGGGTCCACTATGTGACGTCACAAGTTGTCTAATTTGCATAAATCAAAATCTTGAATAAATTGGCAACCAAGAGAGCTATCACATTAATATTAAAACATTTCGTTCTTCATCATTTTGAAAGTTCTTTCGAACAAGCTAATAAAAAAAATTGTGTCATATACAGACCCCCCACCTTTGTTTTAACTTTATTTAGTTGTAAGAGGAATATGCTCTGGGTATACAAAAACCTCTGCTACATTGGGGGGTCAGGACGGCTTATTGGTTATCAGCGGTGCCTTCCGCCTCTGCGACCCAGGTTCAACTCTCAGCCCTGAGGTCGTATGTGGGCTGGGTTTGAGTCAATCTCAATCTGACTCCAAGGGTATCTCTGGATACTCCAGTTTTCCTCCCTTATCAAAATCAACTCTCAGTCAATTACATCCAGCCGTGGGTGGATACCCCTAATAGGGACATTTTGTTTCATTGAAGTGAATGAATAAAGTTGCTATTATTATAATTATTGTTGTTGTTAATATTATTGCATGGTTAAGATCAGGTTAATTATTAATAATACGTGTAAATATTGTTCACTACTACCAATATTATTGCAAAGCAGCAGTATGCTGGATGATAAATATTTTCTGAAAAATGTTAAACAAAAGCATTGCCAAGCCTTTTGTTTGGTATTCGTGGTGCGGTAATTCTTTTTTGTCAAACTACAGTATTGCCAAATAGACCAAATCCAATGTTCTGTGGTGTTGCCACAATTCATGTGCAAAAACATGAGCAGGGTACCAGAATAAAAACAAAGGGACAAGGACATTTTCATTATTTAGCTGATCCTCCGTTTGTATCTTTTACTGTCATCCAATACAGCCACAAGATGTGCAAAAGAATGTGCTTAAATCTGTAATAAACAGCCTTTTACAAGACATCAAGAGGTACGGTGTATGCTTGAAATGAAACACGTTTGTTGTGCACTGTTATACCCATGTTTTTAGTAATCATAATAATCATTATAATTTGCATATTGCATATTGCAAGATTGTCACTTCTGTTGTGTCTTGAGTGATTGATTCATGAATAATGTCAGACAATCCAAGTCATGTCAACCATGCAAGCTCTTTAAGAGTTCAGCTTCTAGGATTCTTCATTATTAACTGTTGAGTATCAGGTATGGTAACAGTGCTGTTAAAACTTACAAATTGGCAGAACTCACACTTAAAAACAGTGCACATGTTAGACTTTGTCTGTTACACTGTAACTAGCTGTTTTTATTTTAATAGCAGTGAGAGATCATAGACTCCCATCTTCTTCTCTCTACAGGAAAAGAACAAAGACTGATCTTAGAGCTTACACAATACTTTTACAGGTATTAGTTAATGTAACAGTTATAACTGTACAACCATATAATAAAAATTATTTTGCATGTACAGAAAATCTAATTAAAGATACTTCATGCACATACTGAACCTTGTTGCTCTTGTTTAGTTATTTTAAACATTTTCTGTATTTTTCTATAATATATATTAATGTTTTATTAGATTAGCTGAATTTTTTGTGATTTTCAGAATCCACAGTTTAACAAAACAGCCACTTATGTTATTTATGCTCACTTGTTACGGCAAGTCTCATCACTTACAGATGCGGAACATCAGTTCCTTGTTCACTGGTTTAGAAGGTTAGTTCTTTGAAGCTTAAGTACACCCTTTTTGCAATGGCTTAACCCTTTCACTCCTGTGGGGTTCCCCATTGACGGGTAAAGTCTCAGTGGCCCTTACAGGAGTGAAAGGGTTAAAAGTGTCTGTACGGCTTCCACGGTTTTTTATTGTTTTGGCATCTCTGTCTATAAAGCGTAGATAAATGCCCCAAAAATAATTTTTCGATTCCGTCACTTTTTGACCCCGAAATCAAGGTTCAAAGTTCGCGTTTTGGGCACACTCAATCAAGCTGACAGGGAGACAGGACCAGAAAGAGACTTGGTTCCAGAATCGACTGTGATGTCATTTCAGGAACCACGCACCAAATTCAATTTTTTGGAGGATCATTTTTGCTTTGTTCCTTTGGCGGGCTCTTCGGAAATTATGCATGATAGATGTGCTGTTGCGGGTTGTTCAAATATTCCTGATGCAGAGAAGGGCATAGCATTACAAAAATTCCATTTTATGGTGATGATTGAAGTGAAGCGAAGGCCAGAAGGAAGAAATGGACGACTTCGTGAAGTTAAAGCGCGACAAGTGGGCACCAAGCAATTGGTATTCTCGGTGTTCTTGTCACTTATTCACTCAAAAGGAATTCACGCTGTGGCTATCGTTTGGATATCTTAAGAGCCAGCGAACACTCTTAAAGGATAACATTGGTGTTTTTCCAGTACCAAAGTTTCAGTGCAATAGCTGGGGAGAAGAAGATTTATCGGATCGAAGTCATCGTCGGGTTAGTCACGCCACATTAGCGTACAATCATAGTCGTTTTACAGACGGTGTGTGAAAATTTAGAATTTCAATTTTTTTTTTTTTTCACTTCTGGCGTACTCTCTTACGCTTTCTGTGTTTGTTACAATCCTGTAACAAACACATATATTTGTTAGCCCCATTCATGGCTGACAAGCTCACCACATGGCGTCTCTTTAGCTCATAGTACAGCTGTACCTATTGGTTGAACTTTGAGACACTGTCAAGATTGCTATATAAATCTCAATACACTGTCACAGGGCATAATTCTGGGAGCTTGCACGAGAATACACAGTTTGTAACAATTTTGCTTTAAAATTTCCCACCCTCCCTCCCTGGGAGACAGGCTTTTGTTTGTTATTTGCCAATAAACTGGGGTCACTCCTTGTGGTTCGGTTAGGTTTTAAAAGTCTGCGTAGCGACTTCCCCCAAGCTTTGGCATTGCTTGTGTCTTGCCATCTTATATACTTGCCTTTATCTTGTCCGATCCAGCCTCTGCTGTGCTGGGGAGATAACAAAGGCTCTGCCAATACTCTTGTTCTATTCCCACGTTAGTGGGGGAATAAGTGAGGCTTTTAGTTTGTGCAGGTATCATGAAGTCGCGTAAAACCTGCCACAGGGCTGTGTGCCCCTCAATTACGCCATATTGTTGTTTGCTCATTTGTTGTCGTTACGCTACCTAGTTGCATTACACTCTACTCCTAGTTTAAATAGTGAAATAGCACTTGACATTAATGAATGTTTTTGTCCCCTTGACAAACCTGTTTGTTCTTTTTGCATGATTTGATTATTAAGTTTTTTATTGGTCACTCTCTTGCAGACTTCCAGTCAATACCTTTAAAGCCATCATTACAAGAGTGCAGCAGGTTTGATGTGTATTTCCTTACGTAGTTTTTGTTATTGTCAATTACATATTATTAATAAGTACCTTAATTTAATTAACTATATGCAGTTGCATACAGATACATGAATTGTATTTAATGACAATTTAGGGTCCCTACATTGTTTAGTTACACGGGATTGCCATAGGCAGACCACGTCTAAAAACTGGCAGGTCGAGTTCCGTTTTCTTTTTAAATGTAAAATTGTGTAGTACTATTAAAATAAATAAATAAATAATTAATTAAAATATATTAAAATACATTAACTAAAAAACAATAATTAGTTACATGTAATTTATTTCCCTCTTTGCTTTATAAAGTGTTGTGGCTGTTTAGCAATAAAAGGTAATATTGAAGAGATTTATTTATTGCTGGTGACTTGGGAATATTCAGAAAAAATCTAAGTGCTCCTTGTTTGAATGCTGTCATATGTGTCTACTTGTATAAGTGAAAAGCATTAAACTGATGTCTTTCATACTGCAATTCATTAAAGCCATTTACACTATACATGTACAGTATGTTTCCTTGTTACTGAACCTATTCAAAAATAATTGTTCCAATAGATTCTGTCTCTATTTTTTAATCAAAAATACAGCTGTAGTCAAGCAAAATTTTTAAATTTTGTTTAATAAATAAATAAATAAATAAATATACACTGTAAATATGTAGTAAATAAAATAACGTTAATCACTGTTGTAGAGAGTTGCAATTAAGTATTTTATGTATGTATATACATGTATAATCCTTTCTAATTGGTTGCTTTTTTGAAAATAAATGTAATGCAAACTGTTATAAGGAGTTTAA
>NC_090885.1:54518758-54528758 GCF_036669925.1 Montipora capricornis
TTTGTGACGGGTCTGAAATTTGCATGGCTTGTTATCAAAACAAAGTTTCAGCTAAGTTATAGACCCTATGCAAGTAGTATTTCAGCTTGGGCTATAAAAACCGCTTCTTTATCATGCCGCATTGATGAGTTGAAATGACAGACTGGCAGTGCTACTTATTTCCTTCGGCCCTGAAATGCAGCTCTCTTTTAAGCATAGTTCATGTAGATTGACTGGTTCTGAAACTCTGGAAACTTCAAAAGCGGCAACAGTGACATCGCCTTCACGTAATTTGACCGTGACCATGCACAATCTTTTGCCCTCGGTTCACAACTGAGTTTTGAATAAATTAATCAAAACTTTTGAATGACTGTCTTTTAGAAAAACGGTGTGGTTTATGCATGGTCAGAGCCTAAACAGCCAACAAAAACATCTTGCCGAGTTACATTACCACGTCCAAAATTATTATATTAACTAAGGTTTTGAGCATAGGCCATCCACAATGCTTCATTAGTGGATGGACCTCTATGGTGGGCCGTCCGTATTGATGCTTTCGTACCAGTTGGTGGCCAAACTCTTCGGCACAACCTTGGTGTGAGATGAAATTTAGAAATAAACATCTCAGTTGGACAAGCAACTTGAGCGGGCTTGAACGGGATTGGAACCTGTGACCATGCCATTGTGCTGCCATTGCTCTGCCAGCTGTTCCCTGCTAGCAGAGGTCTATTTCGCTGGGCTGACGAGTACGGGAAAAGAGACTTCTGCCGTGGGTCGTAACTCACTTTGTTTCAACCGCGGTCCACGACACTGCACGGGACTGTTCAAAAAACGCATGTCCTGGATGATATGTTTGCTGACTGTGACTTGGGCCCGCTGTGTCTTGTGCGTTCTTTTACAGTAATTCCGCTGTCGTTAAGTGGGGTTGTACAACATGTGAAGTATCACGTGAGGATTTGGTCGCTAAGTAACCGACGCGCATGCTCAACACCGTGAGTTTCGACCCATGGTATGAGCTTTTTTTCCGTACTCAGTCGTCAGCCCACCGAACGCAAAAAGAACACTAAAGTAAAGTACTATCGTCCGGGTGAGTGTAGTTTGAGATGACATTGCTCACAGACCCATCACTACCTTACAAAAACTACTGACAAACAGTCAAAGACAAAGACCAACCTAAGGACAGACAAGGAGCACTTTATAAGATCAAATGCTACGACTGCCAGTCCACTTATATTATCGGTGAGACCGGCAGAAATTTGAACGCCAGACTGACTGAACACAGATGAGCGACGAGGAGCGGTGACATCAACAATAACATTGCTGAACACCATCTGCAGACAAACCACAGAATCGATAGGGACTCTGCTGCTACAGTACTAACTACTACCAACGACTCGTACTGGAAAGCTGGTTTACTAACTTAGAACAGACGCCATTAATCCTATGTCTACAATTTCCCGCAATTTGATTAAGGTTTCTTTTGTGTGATTTTGCCACTTAACCGGTTTCAATGATTTTTGCTCTTTCTTGAATTTTTGCAACAAGCAAAGATTGTAAGGTGTTGTTTGATGATATAACTTCTTCGTGTTATCACAGTTCGGTTCTACTTTTTACAGGTATGTTTACATATGACGAGAAATCAAGAACGTACTGGTTTAGCAAGAACTGTATGGATAACGATTCTGAATTCAATCTAGTTGGTGTTGTATCCTTGTAGACTTTTAGCAACAACTGAAATTGCAGCCGCACGTCTACGACGGCGTCGTCGACGAAAACGTTCGCGTCAAAAATATAACCTAGCGCTGTCTTATTGCCTTTTGCGATTTTCAGTTCCATCTCGTTGAACAATGTGGGCAAAGTCTCCACACAATAAATTGGTAAGAGCGGTTTCAGAGTAAAAGCAGAGATTGAAAGTTTCGTCTTTGCCCGGGAAGGGGGGGGGGGGGGTACTCGATGTATCCCTGGTTGGGGAGGTGCGGCGCGGCCCCTCATAGGCCCCTCATACCCTGACCCTGTTTAAGACAAATATCGCTGATTTTCCTACCCATTTTAAGACAGAATTCTGATTTTTGATACCCTGTTTAAGACATTTAACCCAGTTTAAGGCAAAAATTGATAAATCAATACCCTGATTAAGACAAAAAATGATAAATTCGATACCCTGTTCAAGATAAAAATCCAGAAAAACATACCCTGGCTGGCCGCACGTCCCATAAAGCCCTTATAAGGGAGTACCCCCCCCCCCCCCCCCGGGCGTCTTTGTAGGCTCACGTTATCGTCAAAACGTCATAATGTAATTTGGTGATTGCAAAAAAAACGCAAAAATGTGAGGTAAAATGCTTGCTGCACATGCAGTACATTATTTTTTCTCTTTTTTTACCATTAACATCCTCATTTTGGGGCGTTGCCATTGCCCTAGCGATCGTCGTTTCTTAAACTCTTTTCTTTCCCATTGACTGTGGGAGACAAAGTGGTATTGCTAAAAAAGGTCTGATAAAGACGAAGAAGAATTAAGGGTCACAATCACTGTTCCGGCGTTGTTATGAAATGTCACGTCAGCTGGAACCCTGTTAAGTAACCACAGCAAAAAGTGCTGGATCTCAGGGTTTGAAATTAATGGGGTAAAATCCAGTCGCAATTTTGCGACAAGATACGAAAATTTAGTCGCAAAATCGTCGCGCTTCATTGTGGTGTCAGCGGTTTAGCCAAACAAAATATGAGCCCACAATACAGCCGCTGAAAATTTCGAATGATATCGCATCGCAGCTAAATTAATGTACAATAGCGCTATCTTCAGATTGAAAGAAAATTCACCGCGAGAAACGAAATAATTTTGTCATTTCTTCATTTATTCCAGCACAAGTTGCAGCAAAGTGGCAACTTCTAACCCTTTTATTTCGAAAGAGCGAAGGTGAAAACTAGTCGCAAAAGGAAACATTCAGCCGCAAATGCGACTGTATTGGTCGCAATTTCAAGCCCCGGGGCTATAGTTCTAATAACCGCTTCCACTGCACGGTCCCTATATTCGTATACTCCTCAACCACCACCTGTGAATGATCTTTTGAAAAACAAGTAAAATTCAAAAGTTTTCATAACTTAGTTATTTTGTATTTTAACACGTTTTCTTCTCCTTGTGCCGGGGTGTTTTTCAAGAGTTTTCTTTAACGTTGTCATAGCTAATGGGGCTAGCAGTCTACAATAGCATCATTTTAGACATCAGATTTCCTCCATGTTGCTATAAGAAGCTTCTGAGTCCGGCTGTTGTTCCATTCCACGATCCCCATGCCACAGTTGGCATTGCACCTCTTGGACTACAAGATCTCATCGAGACAATGCCGGTAAGGTTTCAATCAAACATTGATGTCACAGTCCACACTCTGCTTAAGAATGACACCGAAGATTGAATGGAAAATAATGTCGCTGTTGTTGAGGAGGTTTTCTTTTTGGTGAAGTTAGTAATGATAATTCAATTCCTATAGGTAAATCGCATGATTTCGAGTGCAATATGGAATAATTTAGCACGAGTAATTTTTTTTCAAAATTGCGGGCTTGTGTAATGGGCCTTCTTCGCGTGGCGGCCATATTGTCCATAGACAGTGCCCGAGCCTCGAATTGAAATGTTTGGGAACGAGTTTCGGTGGGGCAAAACAAAAGTTTTCAATCCCTCGGGACTCAATCCCTCGGGACTGTGTGATTGACAAATCCTTATTTATTTCCATTTGCAACAGAAAAATCAGGTGATTACTTGTTAATAATACACATGAAAAAATTCGAGATTTTTAACTTAAGCATCTTAAGCATAAGCAACGCACGCGTTTCACTAAAAAACTTCGCCATGAATTGCGCCACCAGGGCTCGCGTTTGATTGACTATTAGTGCAACAATTTCAACTTTATTGCACCATTTCAACTTTCTGCTCTATTTCACTTCTTGTCGTGGTTACCCTGTTGTTCTGACACAAACAGCGTTGTTATATATCAACAGGACAACCACGACACGTGACAATTATTCAAGATGGCGGAGCCCGGGAAATTTGAAAGCCAAAAGAAGCGTTTTCGAAATTCAGTTTTTTCCGGATACAAACGTTTTTATTGCAAAAAGTTTGAACAATTTCAATTGTAAACATTATGTTCTGTGGTTTAAAGTTATTTTGTTGTTTTAGTGGAGCCTCCCTTTAAGGTCTGCTTAAATAGACAGAAAGTTGTTCTTGTGTTCCTTGGAGTGTTAAGAGGCAGTTTTATGGTTTTTATGACGTAAAATTTAAAGGCATTAGTTTTATTTACTTATACTAATCCAAGGTTCAATTACATCGGAATGTTTCAGGATATGAACCTTTTATAGGTAATTTTTGTTTTTGGGGAGTTTTAGATAGAGCTAACCTCTCACCTTCCTTCCCAAGATGGTGTTAAGATAGTTGATTCTTATTGTTTTACCTGTACATATTCAATCTGTTTTTTGAATGGCCTTTGAATTAAGTATGCATACTTGTAAGAGATTCCGCACTGGTATTAAGTATTACAAGAGAACCGGCGAGACAATACTTCAAGAATGAAAGTAAACACCCTTAGATTTCGACTACGATTGTACCGAAATGAAAATCGTAGTGGTAGGAAAATTCCACGTGTAAATGTCAGAGTTTTATCTTGTTATTGTCTCAATCTTTGGTAGGATCTTGGGCGAGGACTCAAAGAACTCATAGAGTACGATGGCGATGTTAAGGAAGACCTTTGCCAAACATTCCAGGTTTCTTAAGTCTTTTATTACCCTTGTTTGTTGTAACGTTTGTGCTAGATATTCCTTTATTGCGTTTTTTGCAGCGACAGTGGTACCTACCATTCTAGTATTTGTTCTCGGTTTCTTGGTTATTAGTATCACCCAACTAGTGGCCCTCAAGGGCCACGGGTCAATAGCCCATTCGGCTTCGCCTCATGGGCTATTGACCCGTAGCCCTTAGAGGGCTATGGGTTTAATTGTTAATTGGTCACGAAGTGTCCCTTTTCTATTCTCCCCAACTACTACAATACTCGCGTCTGGGAATACAAACAATTATCGTCACAAAATGTCCCCTATAAACTCCAGTTCTCAAGTAAAGATAAACAGTCGCATTTACCCTCACTAAAAAATAACGCCAACCCTTTCACTTACCTTATTGCTAGAAACAGCTAGCAAATGCTTTCACTTAAAGGGACACTACGTGTTAGACGTTAAAATTTGGCGTGCATCTCATTTTGTGTATTTCTAGACATAAGTGATGTTCTTCTTTAACACTGATCTGTTCATTTTCTACAGATTTCGTACACCGTTTTCGGCGAAGTGGTAACTCACAGTCTGAAGCCAAAGGGCGATAAAATCCCAGTCACGGAAGAAAACAGAGAAGGTATTTTTTCCGCATAAGCCTCTTCAGCATTAGCGATTGTATTGTAAGAGATTTTGTATGTTAACCCCGAGGATTCAAAGTGAAGAGATGTTTAATCGATGATGACTCGGAAACACTCGGGAAAAGATCCGAGTGCAACGACCTTCCGACTATTAGTTCGGATGCTCTACCACTGAGCTATAGCCGAGACTTGTGGGAGCTAGTCTCCTATAGAGGTAGTCAACCAACCAGTCCTGAGATTCCGGTCATGGCTCTTCATTAATTTAGGGAGCTTACGCACGCCTTTTTTTTTTTAGACGCGAACGGCAACCGGAAGTGAGCTGTCTTCCCTTTAACATGTCTTCACACAGCCACATTTACATTGCTAAGTATCTTTTCTCCATTAGATATGACTAGTATAAATATCTGGGAGACACCACTGTCCTAGCGCGCGAAATGTTCTCTTCCGGTTGCCCGGTCGCGTCATCAGAATTGTTCAACACAAGCAAGATGAAATACAGAAAAATATCCGTGATCGCGTAAACATTTTGTTAAGTAAATCTTTAGTCCTATTTTGTGAGTACACCTTTTCTTGTTTTGTAGAGGATAACACGAAAATGTAATAGTTTTTTTTTTTGCTAATTTAATCCACTTTATTCCAATCAACGCCGGTCGTCGTTGCTTAACTGTCCTTGAGGAACATTTTTATTGTTTTTTTGTCTTATTTTGTTTTTTTCAGAATATGTCAATCTTTACGTGGATTATCTTTTGAACAAGTCTATCTACCAACAATTTGCCTCGTTTTATCATGGATTTCACAGCGTCTGTGCATCTAACGCCCTTATTGTGAGTTACGGTAGCTCTGCCACCTTATGGAAGTTAGTAATGGAGTTGTAGATAACTTCCAGTCTCGTACAAGTCAAAGGTCAAAATGTCAAGGTCTCAGACATGGTTTACTCAGTGCACGAAAAATCGGCCTTTACAAGCCCAATTCCTTTGTGCACGGAAGTTAGTCTGCTCATGTAATGGTGAAGTCTGGCCATATCACCCCAGGGTGAAAAATAGCCTACATCTTTGTGCCCTCATGTCTACCATGTTGTGTTATTTTTTAATGGGAAAACTGAGATTGTTAATGGGCTAAGGCCTTCTAAGAATCGAGCCCAGCAACGTTGTTGTTGAACCTGTTAAGAGTGTTCATATTCTCTTTGTAAATACAGATGTTACGTCCAGAAGAGGTTGAGATGTTGGTCTGTGGCAACCCTGAACTGGACATGGATGCTCTCAGGAAGGTGACAGTTTATGATGGTTACACGAAGAGTGACCCAACCATCAGGTTCGTTCATCTCGTTGGTTGATGGAAAAAGTAAAAAAGCGAAGGGAACGAGAGGTGCATTTAATCCAGCTCACATACACAAGGAAGTGTTAGTGGAAGGAATAGTTGTAGGGAGTTAAAGTTCTCACTTACTAAGCTAGAGCGTCACAGTTTAGCATCATACGCGGCACAAATAGATTTAAAGGTGCATCGTTTAGTGGTAATGGCTTGATATAGCGCACATAGAGCGAGTTTCAATCGAGTGTCATAAAACCAAAATCAAAGTAATATTACTTTGGTCAATCAAAAAGGACGGAGACAATACGGTAAACCAATCAAAACTCCCAAGTAATTACGCGTAGCCGACACAAGGCGCGGGAAAATGTGCACGCGCGAGCCACAATAATGGATTGGTTTTGGTTTCACTTCTTTTTGGTTGAAAAAGTGGCGCGAAATCTTTGAACCAATCGCTGAGTGAAGTAATCATAAACCAAAGCAATTCGCCAATTACTTTCGACACTCAGTTGAAAACCGCTCTATCACAAAGTCTCATCTTGGTTTTCAATTGTTTCTCTAGGGCGAGATTGGAATTTCTGCGCGAAAAGGCACCTCTTGCAATCGCTATCAGTCCATATTTGATCCCACCCACTCACTCAACCCACGCATGAATGTGAAAGGAGGCAAAACCACAACACTAAGGGTCTCTTCCGTACTCTTCACGCACATTGTGTGTTTTTTAACGTCCCACAGTTTTGATTAACAGGAAGAGTTGTAAGCCGGGGCCTACAATTTACAGTTCTTATCCGAGAAGACGTGAAGTTTTACCATTTGCAGATGAAATTACAAAGACAGCACTTTCAGCTCAGTTTGAACTCGCGCTTGAACCCACGCGATCTTCCGCGCAAAAGCCTAGTAATGCTCAACCAACTAAGCCACTGGTGGACCAAAAAAAGAAAAATCAAACAAACAGCGGTTAGTTGCGGAGGAACGGAAACTGATATCGTTTTCTGAAGATAAGAGCTCGAGTTTCTGCTTTTTCTGTAAAGACTATGGGTTATCGCGCGTCTATGGCCGCAGCCCCAGTATTGTGGAACAGCCTTCCTTTGTCAGGAAGGCTAGCTAGGAACGTGAACATTTTTAAGCGTTTAGTTAAGCCTCTTAATTGTTGAGATTTTATTGTAATTCTCAGTTTTTTATAGAATTTTAGGTCGCTTTGGTAGTTTTAAATTTCAGTTTGTAATTTGTAAGAAATTATCTAATTGTAATGGGTTTTTGATTATTCTTATAGAAAAAGCGCAATGTAAGTAATAAATATTATTATTATTATTATTATTATTATTACTATTATAATTATCATCATCATTATTATTATTTTTATTATTATTATTATTATTACTATTATTATTATCATCATTATTATTATCATTTTCTTTATTAGGTATTTCTGGGATGTAGTTGCGTCATTTTCAATGGATTTAAAGAAGAAGTTATTGCTGTTTGCGACCGGAAGTGACCGCGTTCCCATAGGTGGCATGGGTGAAATGGAATTCAAAATCGTACGAATGGAGGTGGTTCATAGCACCAGCATGTAAGTTACCTTGACAACGAAAAACAACACTTCTCGCTTTGGAAATATCTCCATGGTGTGCTATATTCAAGTTCGGAATTGGTTGATCGATCGATCGATCGATCGATCGAAATAACCAACCAGCCTCTGGGATCTTCGTTGGTGTGCCACCTTAATCGTATGTTTTGTTTAATCAGCAAGTGAATTATTTGATTTAACATACACTTTTTGCACAAGCAGTTCCCGACGACGAAAAGGGATGCAATCATTATCATCTTGACTCGATCTCTGTCCATGAAACGCGCGGGAAGTGCTCATTAGGAGTTGAGGTGGGGGGAGGGGTGCCTTTTTTCTCTCGATTAATTTAGTGTCCTCAAGTAATTTTTTTTCTGCTCTTTAGGTTGCCCATGGCTCACACGTGCTTCAATCAGCTTTGTCTTCCTCCTTACAAGAACCGAAAAGTTCTCAAACAGAAGCTCACTATTGCTATTTCAAATGCAGAAGGCTTCGGAATCGAGTAATGTTGTGACGCATGAAGAAAGACAAAGCAGGTCTTTGTGGAATTCGAATCAAAACTATGCTGGCTTCTTTTTCTCCATTAGATTGAGATGGCCGGCTTTGTTGTCCGCCTTCTTCTCTTCTTCCTTTTCGTCAAGTTTCAAAAAAAGAAAAGGGAACCACTGGAACAATTTGTACAGATTTTGAAACCAAATCATAATTAACCGTTGGGTAAGTCCTCAAATGGGGATAAAGGAAATGCACTTTTTTTGGCAAAAGCGTTGCTTTGAATATTGCATCCTTGTTTGAGTTTTGATAGCATTTTGTAAACGCGTCTGGAGCTCCATCTGAACCAAAAAAACCCGTTAATGCGTTAAATGCTTCAACCAAACATTTCAATCTCATTTGTTACTTCTTCAGTTTTTAATGTGGCTTCAAAACATTGAGTATCTCGGTGCGGTTCGCCTGGATGGAAAATGTTGCAATTACGGATGCGCCAACCTCATTCTCCTGAGCATCGAGAATAAGAATCTCCATTCTCGTCCCCAGAGCCTCCTCCTTTCACGTTGTCGGCGAAATGTCGCCGACCATGTGACCAAAACAAGTAGAGGACAGGGGCTCTGGGGACGAGAATGAAAAATATCTGGCAGGAGCTCATCAAGAGGGGCCTCAATCTCCACTAATTGCTCTGACTCGTCCCCAGTCGTCTTCATATAGCAAACGGCAGCGACACGGCGAAGTGGAAGAGAGGATGATGGGAAGGAAGAAGGGAGGAAGACTCCTTCGTTTTCGTCCTACCCATCTCACCTTGCGCTCCCTTTCTCGGTACCCATCTCTCCCTGCGCCCTGTATGAAGACGACTGGGGACGAGTCAGCTAATTCCTTGAGTCAACCCTTTCCGGAGTTAACAACAGGTTTTTCCCGCGAAAAGGATCATGATTCCCTTTACGCTGAGATAGCTTTGTTTTGACTGGCTGCAATAACAGTGGGTGTGCTGAATCTCCCAAGGGAGGCGTTCTTTAAATAGAAAACGGGTTGACTCTTAGGCCAAGTATCGGTGATAGAGGCCCTCCTTTGATAAGCTCCTGTCTCTGGCCAGTTAGAAAGATACACCGCATTATTATCAATACGCGTGGCCAAATGACAAAATGCCCTCTGTAAAACGCGCCTTTTTGCGGGCCAAACGGGAAATGTGCGGGCTGAAAATACATTTGCCGCCCTGATACTGATTGGCTGCAGAGATGTCAAACAACTTCGCTCTGCCAATGAGATTGTCCTATTTAAGTGCGAG
>NC_090885.1:54536258-54546258 GCF_036669925.1 Montipora capricornis
TTCGGCCCCTCTTGGCGGGTAGGTGGTTTCCTTTTCTCTGATTTCTTTCCTTTTTCGGAAACAAATGAAGCTACATGTATTAACGTAAATGTACTGGTGTCAAGCTGGAATAAGCTAACATGCACTTTGACACTTTGCTAAGTTCCTTATATTTTGCTGAAGATTGAATCTTCAGCAAACTGAAAGGTTGAATCAATATTTTCGAATGTATGTCGGTAACTCATTGTGGTAGGAAAGAAGGCCGAGATGTTGTCGCAACGAAATTCAAAGTTAAACATTTTAAACTAGATTAAAATTGTCGTGTAATCGTGCATACAGTATTATCGTCTCAATGTTTAATAATGAGTAGATTTTATATGTATTAAATTCTTCTTGGATGTATCGTACATGCACTCATGAATATTTTAATTTTTGGTATCTGTAACCCCTTTTTTTTTATCTTTGATTATTTTAATTTACATATTGATATATTAAAATGTAGCATACATCAAAATTGCAGTACTGTCGTTCTAACCCTGTTTAAAGTGGTGAAATTGGAACCAGATGTTTCAAAATAAAGCAGGTTCAGGTTATAAATACACAATACAATCCTATGATGTTAAAAAATGAAACAACACCTGTTAAAGGTCCCGTAACACAACAGATTTAACTGAAGAAAATGTCAACTTTATTGCTACATTGTACTAAACTTGGGCTGCCATAATCACAAAACCAGAAAGCATGATCATTTCTGGGAAATGTCAGTGTCAGAGCATCCACCACTCTCTCTTCTGTAGTTTAACACATGATTGCAACTTCGTAGAGTTGACTGTAGTAGTCCACCACTACAAGAAGACTTCTTCTGTGGGAAGAATACCCATCAGATCTACATGTATGGCTATGTCCTGCCAAGGTCCAGTAGAGGGTTTGCTCTCTTCATCGCTTGTGGCACCTGAAATTCGTCCACTACTTAGCATCCGTGGCAGGACTTACACACCTGCTCTTTGACACACTAATACATGTATGCAGACGTCTTACAATGAGACCAGTCCCCACTAAGGATGTGATATGTCTCTGGCTAGTTATCTCCGGATCCTTGTCAGAAGCCAGTTCCACTTGTTTCACTGTCAAAGCCACCGGCCAGCTCTCCTGGGCAGTCATATCCAAAGTCCATTGGCTCTCCACTGGTGTCTTTGACTCTAAATTGATTGATTCTTGATAGTGTCTTCAATGTTTGCCTTTCCAGGCCAGTAGGCCACTTTATAGTCGTATCCTTGTAGCCTCAGATCCCACCATTTTAATATGTGCAGAGCAGATGGCTTTAAGTGTCTCCTGAAGATACACTCAAGGGGTTTGCGATCGGTTTCCAGTTCAAATGTGCATCCATACACATAAAATGTTGAATCTTTCACATACCCATACCAGGGCTAGGGTCTCCTTTTTTGTTAGCGAATATCTTCGTTCGACATTAGTGAGATTCAGGATGGCGATCACTTTCTTCTCATTAGGTGTGACAGCTTGGCTGCTTAGATTGTGACAAAAAAGGTGACTTAGGTCCATATGGGAAGGCAAAACTGATATTTGTCTCCATTCAGCATCAGTCCTTTCTCCCTTAATTGGTTGAGTACCACATGCATATTCTGATAATGCTCTTACAGTATGCCACAACCATGTACAATCAAATAATCTGCCGATTATTGGCCATTCATCTACAACCTTGCGAAACATCAGCTACAAGTCTACGGTGTGTTAAAAATGTGGTGATCTTGTGCTATTCGTCCTCCATTTCCACTTGGTGGAAGCCCCACTTGATATAGAGTTTTGAGAATACAGTTGAACCATGCAGATCAGATTAGTTCAGATCAGATCAGATAGTTTATTTAACTCAACTCAAAACAACAAATTAGCACAGAATAAAAATGTTGAGATTTACAAACAACAAAAGACATGAATAAAGCAAAATGTAAGTACAAATATCTGGATAATGAGTGAGTTGGGATCATCCAAGTAGCAGTGGCTAATCTAGTGGATATGACCCCAACAAAAAAAAAAAGAAGAAAAATACACACAATGTACATTGTAGGAAACAAAGGCTTAGACTTACAGGGACACTTCGTGTTGGATGTCAAAATTGGGCCTGCATCTCATTGCGTGCAGTTCTGGACATACTGTACATGTAAGTGCTTGTACGCCATTAGAATGTGAACTGGGCTTTTTACCTCTGCTTTTGTCGAGGGCCAACCCTTTTGGTTTGGTGCGACGTTTGCTAAATGAAACCACATTCACCTGATTAGATGACTCATTCTGATCCATGTGCTTCCTGCACAAGAGCTATATCCTGTAAGTCCATCAGGGAGGCACTTTCTTTCTCCAGGAACTTCTGACGAAGATTGGAATCCCTGCATCTCAGTAAGCCGATCCCTCATTGCCTTGTCCATACATGTATTTTGCAAACTTGCAAGAGATTGCTCTTTGACACAAAGGACAAACAAACTGATCCACTGATTCTTCCAATGCGGCTTTGCCTGTTTCATTTGACTGAACCAATGCTTCTCAAAAGGAACGTTCAACTGAGGTGCAAAATGATAAATTATCCAATAACTCAACACTCACTGTAAAACGTTGATTATTTGAGCCAGGAATGTTGAGTATAATACTGTAGCATTTCCTGAAAATTCAAACCTCCAGTATGCAACCACAGTGTGGCTTTCTGTTCCTCTTGTGTTATTTCTTTTGCCACTAAATACAAATTAAAGGAACATTTCCACAACTTCCATCGGACTTCAAGAGTGTTAGGGTCATCCTTGGGGTTGAAGGGAGGAAAACTGGCTACATCAAGTAAAGGTCCGCTGGAATGAAGGTCACGGGCTGCAAAGCCTGCAGTGTCACCCTCCGCCATCTTCCCAACAAAATACTTAAATTTTCTCAACAAATCACTTCAAAAATACCTTCTGTTGCACTGAAGGAAGGAAATCCTCGCCGCCAGTGTAACAACTTCTATTGAAAGGTCATTTAATATTACACCAGATTTACTAAACAAAATGTCACCTTTACCTCTACAAAACACGGGCTGCCACAATCACAAAACCGGAAAGCATGGCCATAACATTCCCCCATGAGGCCAAGCGAATAATCCTATTGACTTCTGTTATCAATACATTTCAATTAAGCAATGGAAACTGTAATAACCCTAAACCCTAAACCCTAAACCCTAAACCTAAACTTTTCTTAAATGGCCTTGAGGAAATAATAGCATTATTTTTAGTTAAAGAAGTATCAAAATTGTTGCACATCACTGGAAAGTGGCATATACTCAAGATTAGGTTCTTCAGGAAGAAATTGTTTTTCAAAGTCATTGGGGCACTTTTTTGTTCAGTCCCTGTCAAAATAGTAAAATTGGCTCCTGTCACTAGCTTGGTTTTTAGTAGCATGCTGGCAGATTACCCTTTGGAAGGCAACTGCAACAGGCTGCTGTAAGTACTGTAAACCTGTTGAAAAGGTTCTTTAAAAAAAGTTCTAAAAACATCTCATTCTTGAGGAAATTTGGTGTGTGAAATGGCATGCAGAAAAGCATACTGTACTGTTACATCAAGTTAGTAATATTAATTAAAATGCATTGGGAAGAACCTGTTGTTTTTTTTTTTTGCGTACATGTATTCTCTTATCAATACATATCCTTAGTTACTGTGGAGGACCTTACTACAAACCCTTAACTAGTCCTCTGGAAAATACAAATGTAGGCAGAAGTCAACCCACAAATCTGGAGGTTGTTGCAAGGAACACTGAGATCCACCTTACAAAACTAGGAAAAATCATGGGGTATTGAGCTACTATCAATCTCAGATGTCCGTGGACAAGGGCTTTTTTCAGCCCATTTCACGAACCATTGATTTCAGGCTGCGGTCAAAAAAAAATAATTGATCACACGATAACATTTCTTGTGGCTTTGTGGTTTCGAAAAATAATACTGATCCCGTAGCACTATTTTCTGTTGCTCTCTCCAAAGAGAAAAACGCGAAACGTTGTTGACAGTGAGTAAAACCGGCCGAAGCTATTACAGGTAACCCAGGAAAAGCCTTGTCCGAGGAAGTAAGAAGCAGGTGGAAACTTTTCTTCAGGTTTTTTTCTTTTCTCGGCCGTGGGAAGAACGAAGGACTGGTGCCACGTGGTCGGTGTTTTCAAAGCCGCAGAGCCACAAAAATTGTTATCACATGATCAGAATTTTTCAACCGCAGACTGAAATCAACAGTCCGTGAAGTGGGCTGAAAAAAGCCCTTGTCCAGGGATGACTGAAATCGATAGTAATGCGAATATTGTGCACAGCTACTGCCACACTTTGATGATGATGATGATAACGAAATATCATTTATTGCAACAGTGTTTAGATTGCATGTGAAGTTTATAGTCTGAATATTATTTCTGATTTCTTTTTTTGCTCAGGAAAATCTACATGAATGCGTCCGACCATTCTTGCTCAAGAAAATAAATGGGCTTTCATTTCTGGTAAGGTTGTTTCTATGATAGTGTTTTTGATCTATAATAATATTGAAATAAGGGCTTTCCATGGTGCAATTGAATTTGATGATTGAAAAGCTCTGGGCCCTGTTGTTCAAAAGCTGGTTAACACTAATCCCGGATTAAAAATTAACCAAGGAGTTTATTCCTGTACTCCCAAATGCTGTTCAACGCTGATATTCGGCAAAACTTTACATGAGAAGAAGTTAATCTTGAAAAACAAAAATAAGCAAAAGAAACTTTCACCAAAAAGTTGAAAACGTGAAACAAATGTTTACGCTAATCCTGGATTAAGTTAATCGGCTTTCGAACAACTGGACCTTGAGCATCAGTTGACATGTTGCCTCAGTTGATTGAGCATTGGCCTGCCGTGTGGGAGGTCATAAGTTGAAAACTTCGTATCTGACCAGATCACTTAGGGTCTTTGAATAACTGAGGAGAAAACGCTGCCTTTGTAATGAAATTAATCTGCAAAAATTAATGGTTAGACTCTCAAGTCCTCCTGGATAAGGGCGATTCGTACATGTAGGACTAGATACAGCTTGTGGTCTGATTATGAAACATTGCTTGTAATCCCTAAGGTGACACGGAAGACTTTTGGTGATCGAGTCTTTTCCCATGCTGGACCAACAGTATGGAATGCTTTGCCAACTAGCCTTAGAAATTGTAGGAACATTGACTCTTTTAAAGTACATTTGAAGACTCGTCTTTTTAAGAAAGCTTTTAATTTGTAATTTTATATTCTTATAATAGTTATTGCTATTATTATTTTTGTTTTATTTATCGTATATTTTATTATTATTATTACATGCCCTATCTCACAACTCTTCAAAAATTAATTGTGTTCATATAACATGTCAAAGAACCCAGTGCACACATAGAGTTCCCAGTGTTGTGGTCTGTGTGCATGTTTTTAATGGAACAAATATTTTGTCCCATGCATGGTACAGACCTACAACTGTACAATAACAGTCTTACAGCTGTATCTAAAATTAAATTTGTAAAAAGGTGTGTTAACTTCAAAATACCTGTAAAAGTGCAGTTTTCTTAACATGTACACACACAAGAAAAAAACAGATGCATGTAAATTGATCGGCTTGTTTGTGATTATAACAAATTTTAAACTTAATATAAATGTACATGGCGTATCCTACAGTGTATCATAATTATACAATAATACAATGTAATTATTATTAGTAATAGGTAAGGATATAATTTGTACATTGGCACTTGACATTGCACAAGTCAAAAATAGAGACTTTTAGTAACATGTGCCGAGCAGAAGTGTAAATATTATTACTGTCACAGTGACAGTAACCATGACAACATTATTATTTTAACTATAGATGTCTAATATATATGACACTTGTAGGTAGTTGCATAAATCAATTTTCTCTGCATATAATAATAATATTATAATAATAATTTAAATCTTAGGTCAGGTTTTAATTTTTTATACAATGAAACTTTTGCAATCAAATGAGAGGCAGTATTACTTCATTTGCAAATTGTGAACACCATTTTTATAGTAGTGGTATTTTGAAGCACAAGTGTCTCTTAAAGGGACTAATGTTATCAAACACGCATATTATCTAGGTTGGTCACAAAGCTTTTTAAAAATGTCAGCCCAAATTTTCAAATCCTGACTTCTTTTATCGTCTTGAATCACTTTCATTTCCTAAGGTTCCATGAATTGGAAAAACATTGGCACATGAAAGCTTTTCTCTGTGCAGCAAGAACATGTGATTGGCTTGATGTCTGAAAAGCAATTGTGCCATGCCTTGAGCTCTGTGCAAATAAATAATTTTGTGGCAGTCAGTCAATACTGCACATTAAGTGCAAGCTTCAGCGGAGATAAATTGGCCATAGTCCCTTTAACATGAAGAGGAAGGTCTAGGCTAAAAATAATTTTTAATTTTGACATGATATAGACCTTATTCATAATGGCGGTTAATTTATAATTCTTTTGTCGGAGTGTAAATTAGCCTACCAAGCCTCGATACCCTACAGTGAATTGAAAAGAATTCTTGCTCTAAAATGAGGTTTGGTAGGCTAATTTGCATGTGGACAAAAGAATTAAAAAT
This sequence comes from Montipora capricornis, assembly GCF_036669925.1. Lineage (NCBI taxonomy): Eukaryota > Metazoa > Cnidaria > Anthozoa > Scleractinia > Acroporidae > Montipora > Montipora capricornis. The sequence continues at coordinate 54,542,837 of NC_090885.1, forward strand.
GTGACCGCCATTTATGAATAAGGTCTGTGTTGATCTGGTTGTTGATCCAGGTGTATCATTCTATTTCTCGGTAACAGGGGCAAGCTAATAATCTCATCATTATACAATACATGATTGTACATTGTACAAGTCATGTACTGTACATCATAATTACAAGGCACAGTCACATCAATTCTGATATTTTCATTAAAATTTGGTTATTAGAGTGTCTAAAATGAACTCTGAGAATCAGGGCAATTAACACTCACTATAAAAGAGGACAATCTGCAAACAGATGTATGCAAATTGCAGATGCAAATCTGTGTGTGAAATTTGTGATTTCCAAATTGGTGATTTAAATATGAAAGTTGTTACATGTATGTGTACAACAGGTGGCCCAAGCTCTACTATTTGTGTGTGACATAATTTGAACATCATGCACTGTAATCAGGCCTTCTGTTAGGGTGCGATGAAAAAAATGCAAATTATGTGAAATTTGAAGGGCAGATTATGTCAGTGATAGATGAGTTCATGCTCTTGATTGCATCATGGATAATCAGGGCAACATGGCGGGAAATTCAAAGGTTTGTATGGAAATTCAAAGCAAAACATACTGTACATGAGTCACTCTACTTTATACATTTGTAGACTTTCCTCTTCATAATTAAGCAAACAAATAAGTTCATGTTTGCAACAGAGATGAATTCCAAAATATTGCTTTTTTGTCTCCATACATTCTCTTTAATTTTCTGCCTTTAGAATTACAGGAAATGTATGGCAGAAACTCTTTTTAATAAAATAATTTCTACAATAGCCATTCCCTCAAAATTTATTCTGCCGCACCTTTGAGCGTGTATCTTCTGTTTTGGAAAATAAAAAAACCCAAAATTGCATAACAAATGAATACTTTTCATCGTTTTGAACTTCCTTACAAACCTTTGAATTTCTCTTCATCTTTCCCTGATTACCCATGATGCCCTCAAGAGCGTGAACTCGCCTATTAGAAAGGCCAATTATGTGATAAATAATGTAAATTAAATTTTTTTCTGAGCAATTTTTAGCTTGTTTTATAAGGTTTCAGGATAAGAAAAACACTTTGTTGCTCCCCTAAAGACATTTTGAACACAAAGTGACTGTTACAGTAATTATGCATCTTGATCAACATTAGTTGGGATAAATAAAAAAAAAGAGAGAGAGGTCTTCTGCACTATACTTCCAATGTGAATAGACCATTTTAGTGATGTGTATATATCAGCCATTCAGATTGGCTAATTTGAAAAAAGGGCGTGTTTGTGTTACACCAATAGGTGACTCTAAGAATGAGACTCGTATCAGGCCCCCGACATGCAAAATAATGCCTTGAACTTCAAATGTAAACGAAATCGAAGGTGACGAAGGTTTTTTTAGCCTTTTTCCAAGGTAAATCATCCTAAAAATGGCGTATTTATGCAGGAATTCCTAAGAAACTTGTTGATTTCTGTTTTATTTCATGAATGTTGTGTGTTCTTTCGTGAATCATGCGATTTTTCGTGAATTGTGCGATCGGATGCGATTTGAGGTCGATTGTGCGAAATTGCACCATTGTATGATATGAGAAGGCCTGTCATATCAGCATTACTGTTAATTTGCATATTAATTATTATAACAAAATTAATACAAAGGTATGTATGGGGAAAATTGTATTGAATTGGAAGGCAAAATTAGGAGTGATTTTTGGATAAAACTAAATTTTTCTCACCTGAACTCCTTTGTACATGTAGTTCCATTTGTGGTTTTCAGGTCGATTTGAAGCGATTTCATGGAATTTCTGTTCCAGCTGCTTCTCTTTCTATTACGTCTTACCAAGGTAGGGCAGTATATATAGAAGGCAAGAGGAAGCGACCGAATCCATTGACGGAAAATAGCTGTATGTTTGTTCCAAAGGCTCCAATCGCATCAAAATTTCATGTGGACCACAGCAGATCTATCATAGTGACAGAACACACGCATTGTAGGTTGTAGGGGACCATTAATGTGGCGAGGGAATTATTCCTGAATCATAACTGCAATCTTTTCTGTCAAGATCCATCGAAATAGGCTTGACTGAGTAATCCCTTGTGCCCCAACCGTTTCAATTTGGCTTAGCGACCGAGCCTATGACTCGGTGATTACTCAAATTACTTACTCACCCGGTGGCTAATGTTCAACTTGATGCCATGAACAATTGGACCCTAAAAAGACCTACATGAATGTAAAGGAAATTTTGTTTTTTTTTTGGAAGAAAGCTTGTAACAATATGACAAAATGGGATTCAAGTCTACAGTCAGACTGTAGGCCACTGGGTGAGTACTAATTAATATGACTCATCACTGACTCATAAGCGGGGTCACTAAGCCAAATGGAAACGGTTGGGGCATGAGGGATTAGAGTCAAGCCTACATTTATTTCAATGGATCTTGACAGAAAAGATAGTGGTTATTATTCAGGAATAATTCCCTTGCCATGTTAATGGTCCCCTGAAACCTATGATATAGATGTGTCCAGTTTCCTATGTGCTGTGGTCCACGTGAAATTTTGTTTTCCGTCAATGGATTCAGTTGCATCCTCTTGCCTACTGCCCTACCTTGGTAATAATAATAATAATAATAATAATAATAATAATTATAATAATAATTATAATAATAGAGAGAGAGAAGCACTTCAAATCAACCTAGAAACCACAAAAGACAGCTATGCGCAATAACCCCTATGGAGAGGTTGTAATTAAAAATAATAATTATTATAAACATCTTCCAGATGCAAATTAAACAAACTTTTGAACACACAAACCTAAAATCTGGCAAAGCGAATGAAAGGATCCTAAATGAGAAATTTTTACACCTCATACCTGATATTTGTACATGTGATATTGGGATAAACTGACTGAAATGTTACATTGTTGAAAAATCCATGTTATTTGTAAGTTTAAGCTCTTACATGTAACGGCGGTTAATGAGCCCTAAGGGAGTACTATTTTTCCTCACTTGTCCCTAGTGTACTACTCTACTCTCCTCACCCGTGCAATCAAGGCTTGTCCAGTAGTCAAAAGCTCATTGTTTAGGTCAAAGTACTTTCACTTTTACAATGTTAAAGCGGTTGCCAAAGCTTCCAGTAATTTTCCACAACATCACACGATTCTCACCTGTTTCGCCTTATGTAAACCCCCCCATACCATTAGTCAGCCACATTTCAGCTTTGCCCTTCAAGCAAGTGCCTTGAATTGAGTTGCACTCTTTAAGATTGCATTTTTCCCACCCTCCCACCCAGCTGAAAGCTTTGTCTTCTTTAATTGCTATGGCTGTGCTTTGTCATGCAAAATTTTTACGTTCTGCTATTCTGTTTGGTATTGTCTCATGGTTCGTTATGTACATTACATGTATATTATTCCGCATGTTACCACCGTTAACTTAAAAAAAAAAATTAGC
>NC_090885.1:54551258-54561258 GCF_036669925.1 Montipora capricornis
TCATGCCCATATAAAAAGTCAATCCTATAGAGGTTGCTTATAACTTGTACAGTACCTGAAGGAGCTGTGATTAGTAGTTAATAATTAGAAGTCACTGTTTGTTTTACTGACTAATGATTAATTTTCATTTATTTTATTCTTTTTAGTTCCGAAAGTGGATCATTGGAAAGAAGAGAGCCAAAATCGCCATCTGCAATTCCAACGCATGTCTTGCAACAAGAAGAAGGTAAGGATGTACATCATGTACTTTGTTTAAATTGAGAAAGACCCTAGAATTGCTGATGATTAAGCTCAACTAATTGCGGTATCACAGGTCTTAACACAAACAATTATTTTTAACCATCTTAACAATCATGTGTTTTACATTATTGGTTATTTTTGTCAAAGTTTTGCCAAAGGTTTAGCAGTAATGAGTACACGTATTGATCAACTTCTATTAATCTTTGACAAGTTGTTGATTGTGCTGCTGTGCAAAAATTATTATTTAATTTTCAGGTGAATATGATGGCTGGGGTTCCGATTTTGATTCAGCAGATGAATTTGAGGATGTGGAGGTATTGAAACGTGATTTGAGTTCTCACATAGAATACATGTACATACATGTACTGTACTTAAAAAAACAAGAGGCTACAAGTAGCCTTTTGTTGGCAGAGTCCATTTCAAAGGTCATTGGTGCACAGGCCTGTAAATTACTGTGTGGCTATAAAATTAACATTGGCCATAACTTAATTAATGTATCTGGAAATTTTTATACACAGTAAATTCTACTTAATAACTTATGAAGTGAAGTTAGGCTATTAGTCTCTCCCCACGGGGCTTTTCAGGACTAATTTACAATACTTTGTAGGGGACTTTAGCCAGACTGCTTGTTACGCAGTTTACAGTTAAGTGGGTAAGTAGTGTGGGCAAGTCCCAAAGTCTACACTGTAGAGTACAGTGGTATATCGCCCTCACCATCCTCACTTGGTAGGAGAGACAAGGACATGCATGCATGTGCTGCCACATTAGGGAAACATCAAGGCCTTTTAACCCTTACATGTTCAATACACATGCATGTGCAAGCAGGCTATAATAATAAAATTAATAATAATGTGTGTTGCCAAGGAAACTGTTGTTGTTTAAATGGAGGTGTAATTCGCCCGTAGGAAGGATGGGAAACTAGTTGGAATTGGTTGACGATGGTTGAAAGGCAACTAAAAAAAGCCAGATTCCTAGGCAGAATTTGAACCTATGAGCTCCATACCACTGGCTGGATGCTCTAACCCATTGAGCTAAAAGTACTCCTGGGGAACTAGGTTGTTTATCTAGGTCCTGAATAAACAATTGTGGCAGTGTGGCCCAGTGGTTAGGGCGCTTGCCTTGAGATCCGAAGATCCCGGGTTCAAGGCCTGCTCTGACCACTCGTTGAATTTGTTCCTGGTAGTCCCTGGTTCAACTTCCCAGCTGCACTTGTACATTGTAAATAGCCAACTGGTTTGCCTCCAGCCAGTTGGGGTGCCTAATAGTTGTTGTTGTCCTATTCCGTCGTTTTGTTAATTGTGTTTCATTGGCCCTAAAAAGCCCCTATGGGGAGCAGTCAATTAAGGCATAGTTAATAGGGGGAAATGGTTTGGAAGCTCGGCGAACATCAAAAGAGCAAACAAAGCAGCCAAGATTTAGGTTGGAAAGTGCAACGACCGTGCACAATCTTTTGTTTTGCGCTCATACACTATGCGTGAATTACGTAACCAACACGTTGCTATTGGTTAGTTCCGCAGTATGGAGTAAACAACTATTGTGTTTTGTGCACGGTTGAGGCTAAAAACGAGAACAAAAACCTTCAACAAAGAAATTTGTCGGGTTTCATAACCATTCCCCTCTATTAACTATGATTAAGTACAGCTGTATGTCTTGTATAGTGTCCTGCTGGTCTGCGGGCTCTACAAAGTCACATGGCTACAAATTACATGTATTAAAATAATGCATTACTAACAGTAACTTTAGATGTTTAAGGTGTGATATGCACCCATGAGAATTTAAATAGTCTAGTCTTTTGCCCGTAACCAAGAAATTAGTTTCCCAAACCAAGTATTAGTCAATAAAATCTAGTGTTGTTGAGCTCTGTATGTAATATTGTAGAATATACGCGTGCATGTAAAATGATGAAAATCATCTTAAAGAATTTTAAAATTCCAAATTAAATTTTAATAGAATTAATGTTGGTTGCATATCATTTTGATTTTAGGGTGACGAAAGTGACAGTGATGTAGGAGAGTACATTGAGCCAGAAGAAGATGGTAAACATTTCAATTAGTTTTTCCAATCTATGTGGACAATTTTTCTTGAATAGTAGTATATGTACGGCCATTTAGTGCATACATGACTGTATCTGTACAGTTATTACACTGTAGTTCCAAAAACTGATTTTATAACTGTTACATTCGTTAGAGCGAGTTTCAATCTAGTGTTGTTAAACCAAAACCAAAGTCATTAGTTTGGCCAATCAAAAAGGACGGAGACAATCCATTAAACCAATCAAAACTATGAGTAATTTAATACACATAGCTGACACAAAGTGCGGGAAAATGTGCATGTGCAAGCCACGATTGGTTTTGGTTTCACTTCTGATTGGTTGAAAGAAATGGCGTGAGAACTTTGAACCAATCGCTGAGTGAAGTAATGCAAAACCAAAGCAATTTGCTAATTATTTTCGACACTCAATTGAAAGCCGCTCTATGCAATACCTGTCCATTTAATTACAAAAACAGAGAGACACGGAATGACTTTTGCATGTTAAGATCATCTATTCATATTGTGTTACAACTGAATGAAAACAGTCATGCAAGAGCATGAAAAAAATGGACTATGTTAATCATAAAAGTGCCTATTTTTGTCTTCAGGAGCATTTAGAGTACATCTAATATTCTCAGTTGCATGGCATCCCAAACACCTGCTTTTGAGCCTTTTTTGGCAAACACCCCCAAAAGTGGGAAATCTCCTTTTAATAGACACTTTCCATAAATGGCGCCAAAATTTGAATAACAATACTTTGTACATCCTTAGCCTCGTACTTATGTTTCTAGGCAAAGGATTTTTCACATGAATGTGAGGCTTAGGATGTACATGTACATTGCCATTTATGCAAAGGGTCTATTTAGATAGGTGATAAACGTTTACAGTTTTAAAAGAACAAACTGCCAGTTTAAAAACCTAGTAAGAATTTTTGAGTCAGTGGAAAGTTCTACTGTAACACTGATTGTCAAACACATTCCTTCCTGAGAATGAGACAAGTAGATTTTACTCTGTCTAATGCCAGATGATTTTACTTGTTCACTGAGGGTGAATGAGGTGGGGTGCCTGGGGTGCCTGGGGTGCCTGGGGAGTCAATGGAGGTCATTTCAGAAGTGAATAGGTTAACAACATCTAAATGTAGGTCCACTCAAAAACTCATCAAAAACTCATTCCCCTGTAATGTGTAATGTGCCCGTGAGAAGCATTGCATGGCTCCCCATGGGTTCTCGTGGCTCACTGGGTAAAGCATCCGATTGATGTTACAGAGGTCATAGGGTCAAATCCTGTCATTGAAAGGACTCTGTCTTTTCAGTTGTCTGTTGGCCTGTTTCCATGCAACTATTAACTACTTAATAACTGAGAGTGAAGTCGTTACAGCAAAATCTCAAACTGAGGCCATGGCGTATTGATCAAGCGACAGCGAGGTCAATATAGCTAGGCTGAGGTTTGAGATTTTGCTGTTACGACCAAATGGTTGAGGTTATTGAGTTGTTTATTATATGGCAAACAGAATGGTTCTAAAGAGGAAAAAAAATAGTTTGCAGAATCCATAATCGGCCCCTGGGCATTACGGGAGAATAATGCCCTGGCACTTACATGTAGCTGCTCTTAGCCAATTAGAGCACCCGTTATATTGGCCAGAAACACGAGCCATAAATTATAATAAATACATAGCTTATCATCCTTCTCACAGACGCATTTTTACCCCATAAACATCAAAGTTGCACTTGAAATTTGAAGCACATGACTTAGTAGGTCAAGCCCTTGAACCAGTGAGTGAAGAACCTTCATCCGGCCGCTGTTATGATGTGGCTGAGGTCGTAGGTTCAAATCCTGCCCAGGATTTACTGTTGCTATTTATTCTTTGCAAAGCAAATAGCTTATCAATGTTCAAATCTTTTTATTTTAAACCCATTCACACCTCACTCACCCTAGGACCCCCCATTGACGAGTAAAATCATCTGACGTTAGACAGAGTAAAATTTATTAAGTGTCACTCTCAGAGGTCAATGGGTTAAAAAAAAAAAAAAAAACAAAGTTGAAATTTACACCACCACTCTTACATCTTTAGTTACTACATGTAGATCCAAATGCTGATTTTAAAACATTAATAATATTAAACTTGTTTGATATTTTTTGGGATTTGTTTGATGTTCTGCAAAAGGAGAATTTAATATCCAGACTACAGCCAGTAATCTTGTTTTAAATCATGCAGTGATCATATTCTGGCTTTATCCAAAAAAAAACAAGAAGTAAGCCTCTTAGGATGTCCTGAGAAATTATTCATAGGAACAAATTAAATAGGATCAAGTCGACCTATCACAAATTAAATAGGATCAAGTCGACCTATCACAGCCGACCACCATGATACATATTTAATAATTAGCGTGTAACCAGTTGACCTTATTGCCTGAAGAAGACCTGCCATAAGTGTTCAAAACATTGCAATCTACAGCCTGATAATGGTAATGAATCTGATCCGGACCAACAGGTTGGTCCACTGTCAGCCCAACAGTCGACTGACGCATTAATTGACTGACTCTTACGGTCAGAATACATGTCATCCGCTGGCCGATACGTCGGTCACATGTCGGCTTTGTGCTTGCTTCTGAACTCACCTTTTTAAGGACCTTTTAACCCATTGACTTCTGGGGGTTCCCCATTGACAAGTAAAATCGTCTGGCATTAGACAGAGTAAAATACTTGGTTTAGGCCAGTTTAAGCATCAAAGGGTTAAACTCACTTATCACCCTGTATAACATGCAGACAATTGTTTAACTTTGTCATACCGGCGCTTGAAATAAATACCTTTAATTTTCAGTGCCATTCTACGCCATTTTGTTTTCTTGAGTTGACCCAGTCCCCATGAGTTCTCGTTACCTCGACCCAATCCCCTTACATTTCATGTTTTGAGTGGTATGCAGGGGGTAGACTGATTTTGTTTAGTGGCCCCATTCAATGGAAGTTATCAGTGGACACATACACTGTGTGCTAATCGAATTGAATCGGGTAATGAAAGAATCGGCACATTAGAGAGAAAACTTTGATATTGACTTTAATACACTGTATATAAATGTGGTGGCTCCTTACACAAGGAGCCGTTTTATAAAATCATTTCCCTTACTGTACTGGAAAGCGTTCAGCGATCGATGTCTTGCAGCAACTGATCATTACAAATGGTCTGTCCCCACAAAGTTCCTGAACTTGGTAATATATCGACCGATGCAGTGGTTGTGAGTCGGCTGACGTGTCGGTGTTGTTTTGCCAGTGTTGGTGATGTGTCGGTCACGTGTCTTTGACATGTCAGCAAGGCGTTGGTAATGAGTTGACTGACACATAGGCCGGATTGGATTTGTTACAATTATTATACCCACAACCTGCGTACGGCCTGTATATTGTGAGGCAAAGGATCAGACGTATTATTAATTTTATATTCCACCTTGATGACCAATAATCACCTCTTTTACAATAATCTTAATGTGCAGGTTTTCATGAAGATGTTTCTAAATTTTTATTTGGACTAATTTTCTTTTTAAATGTTTGTCCAGAGTCTAAACAGTCATCTCAAAAGGATATTCCAAAATCTAATATTCCGACTGGCTTGGTAAGAGATGTCATGGCTTGTATAATGTAGATCTGATCAGTGTTAGAAGAAGTTTCTTCTGTCCTTCTTTGGTTTTCATTTATTGAATTCATTATTTATTGGTGATGATAATAATATGATATATTATCTTCAAAAGGTTGCTCAGTTAAGGGCAGGATTAAATGGAACTCTTGGGAAGAATTTTCTGGGAAGTCATTCATCTGCTAACACACCATGTCAGGTTAGTTTTTCACTTATTGATTAAAGACTTGTACATGGCAACAAGCTTTTTGCTTGAAAACAATAGTGGCCAGTATAAAGAAAATCCTTTCTTCTTTAAAATTTTCCAATAAATGTATTATTTTCCTTGATGAATGTTAAGTGCCCTTGGGGAAAAAGTAGCTTTTCTTCTTGCCTTGAAATGCATATATTAATTTTGGAGGTTATTATTGTAATTGATTATTAGTAACTGTTAACAAAGTCAATATAATTGTTATTGTAAATGGATCAACATGTGACAACAGAGAAATTTAAGGTTATTCACCTTACAATTTTTAAGGAATTTGCAATTTCTGATAATAAAAAGCAGTTACCGTAGTTATTCAGTTATAAGGCGCACGGTTTTTTCAAGAAAAATCTGTCTTTGGGTGGCAAGTTAGTGCTAAAATTGGGGTGCGTCTTATAGCCAAGTAATTTCGCGCAACAAAATCTTAAGATCACAATTTTAGAAGAACTTGCAGTTTAAACAACACAAGAAAAGGACACTAGTTGTCAATTTAAAAAAAAAGAGTAGTGCTTTTAGAGACTTTTAGAACACTAAACGACTTCAGGAGGAAAGCAAACAAACGGAAATTTGCATACATGCTTAAAAGCACGTGCTCAGTAACATGATACCCGTGACAACAATACAATGGTTCGAACCTTGTTTCGAATTCCGAGAATCATGTTTGTCGCTCGCATGAAGAGTTTCTTCTCTGAACAAACAGTGTGGAGATAAAACATACCTTCTTCTTCTCAAAATAATTCATAACATCCTTTTGATAACTCTCAATTTTTTGGTCCGTCTTATACCCAAGTATTTTCGCATGATTTTCAGTTTGAGAACTTAGCTTGATTAAATTGCTAAGTTTGGGGTGCGTCTTATAACCGAGTGTGCCTTATAACCGAATAACTACGGTATTAGGTTTCTCTTCACTTTGATATGTTGTTACTCGTAACAAGGAAGTGATCATGATTTTTTTTTTTTTTTAATTTCAAACCTTTATTACAATACAGTACCACCGTAATTTTGTAACTCATTGTCGAAAAAAAAGTTTCCATTTGCCTAAGTAAGTGATCGTGATTGATTACAGTGTATCAAAATTAATAATGTCTTTGTGTGATATGCTGTAAGTTACGGTTGACAAGGAAGTGATTGTGATTGTGATTGTCACATGAGCAATCTTAGTAATGAAACTAAACTTATACAGCCATCATTTGATGTTATATTATTGGCCAAATTGTGAAGCCAATAACTTGTGAATTTAAATGTGGCATTGCAAATTTTTCATTGTGTAAAGTGTTGTTTTTACCAGTGTGGTTACTCACATCCTTTCAAGTTCCTTGCAACACTTTCATTCGTTTTTTCCTAGTGTTTGAATTTGAAAGATGTTAAGGTTTTCATTACCAACTGATTCTAACAAGTTTGGTCCAAAAATTAATAATTTCTTCAAGTCAACACCCTCGACTTCAATCAATATCAGGGTAATTGGGAGTTTTTATTCTTTAAGTGCCACAGAAAGGACGTGATTCCTTGTGAAATTAAGCTTCTGTAGTACTAGTATTTATCTTGTGAGTTAAACTTGCAGCCGGAACCAACCACAGAAGAGGATGAAATTTATGATGTCCCTCCGGACGAAGAATTGGAAGGTATGATGATGTTTATTATATTCATGTATTTGAATTATAATCATGTTTTCCCAAGTAGGCAAAATGATTTTTAATTCCTTTACTGTCAAATTAATAAGTTAAAATAATTCATTCATTCTCAAAGAGCATGTAATAAATTAACATTTTGGCAAAGGCAATACCTTTTGAGGGTGGTAAGCAGTATTGGAACGAATAAAAATGAAGATTGGTAATGTTACTAAAATATGTGCAAATTAGTTTAATTTCCTTGTGGGAGTGCAAGATTAATTAACATTGAGTACTGGTAATAATTTAATTTTGCAACTGTTGATCGATGCCTATCAAATCACCACAGACTATACAGTGTAATTGCATTTATCTCCAATAATGTTTTTATATTTATTGTAATGATGAAAGGTATATAATAGTTAGAGAATATTTTTAAATTAAAAACTGGCACTCTTGTGCATAAAATACAATATCACAAAAAGGATATATACCTCCTGGTCTCTATGAATTAGTTCAACCAGCTTTGGCTGTCCATAATACCCGGTATGCCTCTAATCAAAACCTGGCCATTTTCTAGAACGAATTATGACCTGGCAAGGTTTAGCATAGTGGCATCACAGACCTGGGAAGCAAATATTACCCAATATTATAGATTTAGCCATGCCTAAAAGCGGAGCTCCCTGGTTATTAATTTTTTTATTCTTACTGCCTATACGGTTAGTGAAAAAAAAGGTTTCGAATTATCGGTGTTTTGATGTTTCCAATTGCTGCTTAATTAAATCATTTTCTTTGCTTTCTTCTATAGAAAATTCATTGCCTAACTACAGTGTAGTGAATTTCACGGTAAATTTTCCGCTAAAAACCGATAGCTCTTGATAGCTCTTTAGATCTTTTGGCATTTGCCTCGTTATCAGGGAAAAATCTTTGATATGTACTGTTGTTTATAATACATTTAACAAAGTAACTTAAACAAACTTTTTGATTAGCAAATAAAGGCCCATACCGTGCCTTCCAGCAGTCTTTTGTGCCCCAGGTTTGATTCCCCAACTTTGTTTCATAGATTGATCAAAATATTAAATTTATTACTAATAGGGTTATGGATATGTTCCTGGGTCACATTTTGAGTTACAAGTAACTCACTTACAAAATGTACCTCGCTGTTTCTATAATCTGGTGGAAATTTGATTTTGTTTGGTGGGTTTCTTGTGTACCAAACAGCATAAGAGGCTGGCTACATGTACAACTCACTGACTCAGTAGTCATACCCATACAAAAATGTCTGACCTGACACCTTTTTTTGGCCTGAATTTTAGCCTGACAAAAACCAAAAAAACGTAACCTAACATTAACCTTTTTATTATCAAAGCCTCGTGTTAGCATGAAAATTGGACCTTAACTTTTTAAGACTACAAGTCTGACATTTTAAGATAAATCCATTAAGATAAATCCATCCGTAATGCCTCGCATTCGCAATATGCGCAATCCCAGGTCAAGCAGCAATCCAGGATCTGTTCATTACCAGGTGCACTTAAGCAAAACTACCACTTTTGAGCGGTCCTACCTGAACAGGTCTTCTCGCATATGGAATACTTTGGCTTCTAGTATTGAAGGATTTTGCGACGGTAACTTACCAACTTTTCGGGCCAATCTTTTTCAGTATTACTCGCACGCTGTGGTATACTGCTATAACCCAGAAGACCCGCGAACCTGGAAGACCATTTGTCCATCATGCAACACCGTGCGCCACTTAAATGCAAATATTACTTGCTGTTTCTGAGTGTTCCTTTCTCTCTCTTAGTTATCTTAATGTACTCAAGTGTTTTTTAGCCTTTTTAGGACACCCTGGTGCCGGAGTAATTGGCTTATGCTGTTGCGGGTTCCAGCCTTCCCTAATTTATTTGTTTATTTATTGTTTATTTCATTGTCTCTGTATTTAAGGCAAAGTTAATAAAATAAAAAAAAATGGCCACCAGATATTATTATCGAATCATGCAACAATAATTGTAGATTATGACAAGAATTCGCAACTTTAATTAAAATTAAGATTCAAATTTTGAGCAATACACTGTGTGCTAGAAAACATGAAGATCGGAGACCCACGCAGCAGTCGGCCAAAGCTTTGATTTAATATTGCAAAAGCAATCAGCGCAAAAGCACCATTCAACAACTGAAAGCAAAGTTCATCCTGCAAACATTCTTTGAGAAAAGACGAGAAAAACAAATTGGTCAAATGGTGGATGTCTTGTTTGT
>NC_090885.1:54568758-54571258 GCF_036669925.1 Montipora capricornis
GCAATAAGACCTAGCTAATGAAGGCAAAGTACTCTTTGAGTACCCTGGACCAAACCATCCTAGGAATCCCTACATAGTATTTCAGATATTCCCAATGGTTATGCATACTGATTTTACTCTGCCTAATGTGGGACAAGTTTATTTTTTCAATGGGCAACCCTTGGGATTGAAAATAATGCAGTAATGCAGGATGCAGGCTGACTTTGATAAGCATAATACAAAGTCCCCTTGTATGCCCTTCTTCTTACATGACACTTCTTGGCCTTTGTCAAAATGGCATCTTAGTTATTATTATTATTACTGGCAAGTGGTGTTTTTGCACCAGTGCCCCCAAATTAAATGTTATGTTGATGTTGTTCTACTTGGGTACTTTAAGCTTCTCCTGGACGGCCACCACCCAGAGGCTCTGGATGGAATCCTCCCAAGAAGCCTCCAGAGCAGCCAAAACCTCCACTCTCTAAAAAACCATTGGAACAAAAGCCAGGTAATTTTTGTACAAGTTGATTGAGTAAGCAGTCTGTTTTCGTCGTTCCTTTGCATGACCTCAATGATTTGCAGTATTACTCAGAAGAGAAAAAAAAAGGGTCGCAGATGGCCAAATTGCAGACAGGGTGGCTGAGTTGTTGGATTGCCAGCAGGAAGTCCTTATATCCTGGGCTTAAAGTGGTACTATGATAAAAAAAAATTCACTTCTTTTTTCTTTTTTCCCTTCAGATTTTGAAAGTGTATTTGCTCAACACCTGCCTGGCAAAAGTTTGAGCTTTGATTTTTATCCAAAGGCTGTTTACTTTGAGTGAAAGCCTTGTATTTCATGGTCCGCCATTACACACCTTGAAAACTGACTGACTGAACCCCAGAGTGTTGGATCTAGGGGAAAGTGGCGTCATTCCCTCAATAGCTTAAAATTTTAAGATTTTAAAGTTAGTAATGGTGGAACATTAAATAGGAAAAATCCAGTTAAAAGAAACAAGTGTCACTAACTTGGGTCACTAAGTGTTTAGCAAAGGTAAAGTCTGCTACGCACCTAGAAGGCCCATCAGGCCGGCACTTATCTCCGGTTACTGTAGCATGAAGCGACTAGGAGTACTTCTACTCCACCCCCCCCCCCCCCTTCCTGGATGGGATGCTAGTCCATAGCAGGGTTAACACCGGAATTAAATTCGCCGTTACCCATTTATACACCTGGGTGGAGAGAGGCAACAGGAGAGTAAAGTGACTTGCCCAAGAACAAAAAACAATGTCCCCGCCCAGGACCCGAACACGGACCACTCACACCGGAGTCGAGTCCACTAACCATGAGGCCACAAAATCCAAAGAAAAAAAGAGTTGATTTTTTTATCATAGTGCCACTGTACGGCCCTCTCTCACCAGAAGCAAGGCTTTTCCAGGATTGTCTAGTAGTCACCCATTCTTGTAAAGGGCCATATTAAGTAAAAGCCCTTGCAAAATCAAAAACAGAAGTTGGTCAGCATCTGAGCTGGTCTGAGAGTTATTCTGTTGTGTTTTCATTATCACAATTCTTTCTTCTTTTTTCTTCCTATGCAGCAAAGCCCATGCCAGGATCTAAGCCCCAATTCAGTCCTAAGCCCAGTGTACCCAACCCTCCCCTCGAGAAGAGATCCTCACGCTTGTATCCCAACGCCAATAAAACAGGTAAGACAAAAATAGCTAATATTGGTAGTAGTTATCATTTCCATTGCATATTTATTCATAAACTTGCCCTACACCCAACACTGGGAAATCTATTTCACCTCAGTCAGTGTTTCGTGATCCATGCCTTACCTCAAGTTAATTATGTAATGTTTTCCTCTCATTCTTGGTACTTTCTGTATTTTTTGATGCTGCCACCTCCACTTGGCTGAGGCATTCTATTTGCCGGTATCCCTTTTCTTGCACCACTTTTGCCCCACCAAAAGATCACCTTCCATAACATATTCATGCTTGGGTAGTCAATATCTCCAATAGGACGGTGGAAATGGTTTACTTCGTGACCTCCCGCTAGCTAAGAACCTGCAGTGAATTCTTAGAATCAGTTTTCAAAGTAGGTTAATAAAGATGTGCCGACAGATAACACAGCCGGACGTGTATCGGAGTCATTATCAATATCATTTCATAAGAGTTTTTCAAAATCGTTAGTTCCTGTCTTTGTAAAATCCTTTAAAAAGCTCTTTTTCTTTGAACGTAGCAGGCAATTTATAAACTTACATGTTAAGAGAGGGTAACTGACGAGTGTAACTGAGTTTGTCTGGCATTTTTACGCCCTCTGTAACTGTCTTGGCGTAATGACTTTTCCAACTATTTTCGTTTAGTATATTTTTTTGGCTGTTGTGTTTGCAATATGCCGAATGCACAATACTCAGCAGACTACTGCTTTCTTATTGGTTAACTTGAAGGCGATAAGCAAAGTATCAACCGCCTCCGTACATCGGAAGACATACAAAATGGCTTCCTCTAATCATAGGGAAGGGTTACGTTTATGCAAACGTTGGCCTTGTAGCAC
>NC_090885.1:54576258-54581258 GCF_036669925.1 Montipora capricornis
CATGCCCCGAATAAATGTTCTCTATGAAATTTCAATCTCCGATATTGCGTTTCCCACTAAGTCTCGGTTATAAAAGTTCAAATGCCGTATGACTTCATATGGAAAGTGATTGCGCATGTTATTTTGTCAAACAGTTTAGAAGTTAGTGATAGTTATTCCATTCGCGCTTGTTGGATATGAGATGGTTTGTGGCATACTGGGCACTACGTGTCATGTTGGCTATTTACCATTTCATATCCAACGCGTGGTCATGGAATAATTGCTATATAGAGTGTTCACGTGACGTCACGGCGGCCAAGTTGGTGTTCCTAAACAATGGAACGGCGGTCATGTTGATGTACCGAACTAATCGGAAGACCTTAGACAGCAATGACCAGAACCAGGGTTGCTGACCAGCGGTTTTCGTTAAAGCGATGGTTTGCTGGGGATGCTCAGTCTCGCGGGCTCAGAAAACCTGGTTGTGATCATTGTTATTTAAGGTTATTCCAACTAATCCTCCAGGAATTGAGCTCTATTGTCATGCAAACGTTTTCTTTTGTTTCGGTGGAAAAGCAAGGCTACTGATCGCGCGAATGAAAACACTTTATATAGTGGTAGTCTCACTTAGACAGCAATGACCAGAACCAGGTCGCTGACCAGCGGTTTTCGTTAAAGCAGTGGTTTGCTGGGGGTGCTCAGTCTCGCCGGCTCAAAAAACCTGGTTGTGGTCATTGTTATTTAAGGTTTTTCCACTGACACCGGCGATGCTGACCATCAAGTAGTGCAACGTGAGCACGAACCTGGGTTTCTTTGCGCTGTAATAAGTTCTGGAGCCCCGCCCCGGCACGAGTGGATAAAAGGTACTGGGTTCAATTACGAAATTAAAACGGTAATATTACCCAGAGGTAGCAAAAGCTGTTCCACAATCTTCGTCAAAAGTCCTTGTGACACCAAGCTGAAAAAGAACAGTTTCTACGCTGTTCGCATCATGTAATGATGTTGCTCTTCGTAGCGAGGCTAGAAAGGCTTATTAGCATTAAAACAAAAGAGTATTTTATTTGGCTGCCATTATGAAAGAGCTCTATTTTGATTCAGTTGATTGATATGGGGTGTCAATTAGTGTAGCATAGACTAGAGCGAGTTTCAATTGAGTGTCGTAAGACCAAAACCAAAGTAATTACTTTGGCCAATCAAAAAGGACAGAGACAATCCGGCAAACCAATCAAAACTCGAAGTAATTACACGTAGCCGACACAAAGCGCGGGAAAATGTGCACGCGTGAGCCACGATTGGTTTTGGTTTCACTTCTGATTGGTTGAAAAAATGGCGCGAGAACTTTGAACCAATCACTGAGTGAAGTAATCATAAACCAAAGTAATCATCTAATTACTTTCGACACTCAATTGAAAACCGGTCTATTAGAGAACATGGGTGGGAAACTCTATTCTGCCAATCAAGCCTGTAAGAAGCTCGCGTGGTTTGAGGTGTCGAATTCTGTTACATCGATCACTAGATTTGTTGGTTGACTTCACTTTTACTATTATATGTCATTATTCCTCAGCAAGGAGCCTTCATTGTAAGGAACAGCTCTAAAGATCCCAATAACTACTCTATGGACTTGTTTTTTCTTGGAAAAGTAAAACATCTCAGGTGAGATAGCCCAGGCCCTCTCGTTGCTTTTCATGAGAGAGTACAGATATGTGTCAGTCAATCACAATCTTTAATCTATTTGTCTAATTGGGGACACATTCAGGCCAGACTACCACACCGGGAACGAATAATGTGTGGGATCTTTAACTTCCCACAGAATTTATGAACAAGGGTTATGGGGCCAACGGTTTCTAGTCCTTATCCAAGAACACTTGAACGTCTAACCATTTGCGGATGTAATTGTAAAGACAGCACTTTCTCCCGGGTTCGGGCCCTGGCCGGGGACATTGTGTTGTGTTCTTGGGCGAGACACTTTACTCTCACGGTGCCTCTCTCCACCCAGGTGAATTTAATGCTGGGGGTAACCCTGCGATGGACTGGCATCCCATCCAGGGGGAAGTAAAAATACTCCTAGTCGCTTCATGCTACAGAAACCGGAATAAGCTCCGGCCTAATGGGCCACTTGGCTCGTAAGCAGACTTTACCCTTACTCGGGTACTCAAAGGTCGTGTTGTCGTATTATTTAACTCCTTCATTCCCAAGATCTGAATGTTAATTCTCCTTACAGTCTGCCATACATTACTTTTTATGTCAGTTATGGGAATTTGATGATATATCTAGACCAAAAAACCCTGATGTTAAATTTCTTCGTTGTCGTCTAAAGCCTGCGTAACAGTGTATTAGGGCAATTGAGGAGAAAATTGAATGCTAGACTTCCTCAATATTTGGAGTGAGAGCACCTTGCAAAGGGCGAGGGTATGGTGATCTAAACATGCATGAACGCTGCTCAACTTTCCTGATTTTCGTCACTGAAGACTTCGTGTTTCAACTTTCATTGATCTTTTCACAGAATTCCTCGTATTCATAACAAATTCGTTCTCGGAGACAGTGGAAAAGTGGTAAGTTCTTATTAGGGAGGAAGGTCTTGGTTTGATGAGGGTAAACCCCCGTCCACACGAGCAATTTTTGTGTAAAAACTGTATTTTCACATGTGGGTGGACAGCAAATATTTGCTAAAACCCATTTATCTGTGGGACTGAAATGACTTCGCGCACTAAAACTAACCATGGAAGATTTCGCCTCACACAAGCCGCTATCACGTTCTTTGTCGTAACGAGATTGACATGTTGTTCACTCTAACAAATTTTCTCGTGGAATTTGAAAATTTGAACCGTTGCATTTAACTGTTGACTGAACGAATACTGGAGTAGCTTTCTGCGTAGCTAACCCAGCTGCCACAAATAGACTATAAACTAACTGACAATTTGACTGACTTAGGCTGACAGATCTACTTGCCAAGCATCACCTGGCCTGTCAGAATAGGAAGTTGAAAAAAAGACGACCCCTACGGCAACAAAAACTTCACTTTAAGATATGTCATAAGTCATATAATACAGGCGAAGGATCCTGTAACTAGATTGGTTCGCATGGTTTTTGAAGTGAAATAAAAGCCTGGATTGAAAGAGTGACCGTTGACTTGTATACTCTCATTGTCGTTAAATCCTTCAGTAAATTTGGTCATGTCACGTCGTTGTGTAGAGGTACTAAAATGAGTTCCACGCGTGTCACGCACGTGTCACGGCCTTCAAATTCAAACTAATGATATATAATCGGCGGTGTCGATGCCGTAGCCGTCTTCTTTTCTTCAACTCCCCACTGTTTTGCCGACCTATCAATCTTCTTTCTTTTTCCAGGAATTTAACACCATCGAAGAGCTGGTTGCGCACTACAGTCAACACCATGTTGATCTGAGATCAGGCGGCTCCACAACGCTGACACTTGCTTGTCCTGTGAAATAACGCCATGCATGCAGTTTTCCTCAGCTCCGAAGAATATGTAAATGTTTTGCTGACTTCCTCAACCTCAGATTTATATTTCCCGTCTTGTCAACGTATCGGCATGGTATGATCAATATTGTCTTTTCTGTCCACAAGTGCCACATCCGCGCTAAGTTGATTCGGGACTACTGTTACTCTGATAAGTATGCGGTTTTTAACGGTTCGCCAAGTGAGGGGCGACAGTAAAAAACGAAATCAAGGAATAGAATTAAAATTGGAACTCCGGAGGCCGTAGTTTGTGAATGACACAATAATACCACACAACGCAATCATAACACAATGAAACAAAACCGAAAAACTGAGTTTGACCTCTGCGTGTCTAAAGGTAAAATTAACATGGGGACAGGAGACCCAGAGAAGCTTTTATTTTCAGTGACTACGGGTGTCGGGTATAAGCAGAAAGATTTTTTAGCACGGAAGTGATATACGTCACTCTAAAATAATTTGATGGATCTCGATAACGGGACATTAAAGTAGCTTTAGACTAGTATTTTGTACCTCGTAAAAAAATTTACGCTCTCGATGTAAAATGCCTTTTTAAAGGTCACTTTTTAGTCATTTTTCAACAAGTAACTGAGGTTACGTTTTTATAAAAATAGATATACTTAGTCTCGCAAGGCGAAGATCAGTGGATGTTTCGCATTTTAATAAAAACATCAACTACATTAGGTCATCAGGATAAGGGAAATTACTATCTTTGTATGTAAGGTTTGCCTTTCTCCATATTTGCAGCCGTTGTATAGGCCCGATAACGCATTTATATTTAAGTACATTAAGTACAATTTAAGCTGCAGTCGTCCATACCAAAAATTACGACGAAACGCTCGTTTTCGAGTAAAATTGATCCTTTTAGTTTTCAATATTTTTGGAGCCTGAACAATAATTGTACATTCGAAATAGGTGTCTAGAATTAGGATATAACAAGTATTTTATATTATATGGAACAAACGATTACAATGATATTTTTAGAAATAGTTCGGTACATTTTTAGTGGGAAAGCGTTTGTTATGCCTCATATATTTGTATGTAATACATTCATCTTGTTGGTGTATCGTAATAAATTACACACGAGCAACAGTTTCCTCATTTTTTTGTCAACTTTATACCGGTTTTTGAGCAATGAGTTTCCATTTTTAAGTTCCCCTAACCGCAAACTTCAAAAAAGCTTTTTCATCCCGCAAAAGTCAAATTTAAGCGTCATAAAGCACTTTTTTGTCAACCGGTTGAATTGTCCTCGGCTCGGAGCGGATTGTTGACTTAACAAGCTATTTGGAAAGAATTTTTGCAATGCAAATCAGTTTGTAACATCATCTCAGGAATAGGCCGAAAAAACAACTTCTGGTTTTGTTAAATTTTACGTCACCTGAAAACTGGAATTTCGAAGCGAAAACGGAAGAATACTTTTGCATAAAGCGAATAGATTTATATCAGCAAAGAAAGATATTTAAGGTTATGGACACTTTAAAACTGGTTTACTCATTCGAAGCAAAGCTAAGCAAAGTTACATACAGGAACTAATTAACGCCAAGTTAA
>NC_090885.1:54588758-54593758 GCF_036669925.1 Montipora capricornis
ACGCTATGTATGTTTGAAATTCAGTGTTCTGCGTCAAAAATACAAGATTATGATTGTCTAGCAATAACCCTGAAAACTTAAGGTATGAGAAAACTAGACCCTCCGTGAGGGTAAACTGGGTTGCCTGTGGTACGTGCACCGTTCCAGACAAATTTTTTCAAGTTGGGGGGTCATTAAGAAGTCATACCAGACGAGGCCCTTTGGCTCACAGGTCCTCACACGTTCGTACGACGAAACAGATCTGTCCTTGCGTAATATGTAGCTCTAACAGTGCACGATATTGTTTTGGTATTGTCTATCATTGTAGTGCCATGGTAGAAGTCTTGGGTAAATAGTCTGAGAAGACATGTGGTTACTAGCAAACTACTGAACCCAGAAAGATTGAAGAAAATAAATGGGAAGTGAGAAACATTGGCTTCTGGGCTGACACTATATATAAACTTCTTTTCACCACAAGTTTAAGGACGTTCGCGCCCATTGCTACTGCGCATCTTTTCGCACATGTCACGCACACGTCATGCATCGTAGACCACGCAGGTAAACACGATGCTAAAGGCGCAAAAATTTTCCACAAGAATGGAACATGAAAGTATGTGGCATCATGGGATAGCTGTGGACCCAGGTCTTCTCGGAAATGTCACGCAATGGCGTGACAGTGCGAATAGACAATCGCTTTGAGAACTTCGCAGCGATTTTACTCTCTTGAATGCTCGGTGACCCCCATTTTTCTTCCCTTAGATCACTTCCTTTCTTGATTTTGTCCATTTTAACAAAAAACAAAAAAAATCTGTACGTGAGAAGTTACAAATATTTGGCCTTTTATGCTCTCGCGCGACCGAAGTTTTCTTTCTTAGACTAATATGTATCGTTTTTCAATGTCTATGTTACCTCAGAAAAAGACATCAGCTGCAAAGGTTAATTAAGTTATATTAGTTATGTTGAACTGAGTACGTTTACCTGATCTAAATTTCACTCATGTAGCTTTTTTATTGCTGACAGTTGTAAGCTAAGTTCGTCTTAAAGTAACGCAATCTTCTAAAAATGCACCTCATGATCTCGAAAACGAGCACGGTGACCCCCCATTTTTTTGCCTTTTTGACAAAAGTAGATCATTACCTTTCTGCGTGACAAGTTTAAAAAAATCTGTACGTGGGAACGTCCTTGAGCATCTGACAGCTTTTTAATACCGAAGTCCATGTTGGGCGGGGTTAGTGTTTGGATGGGAGACCAAAATAATATACCCCTCATAAAACAGAAGCATCGGACCGAAAATACTATTAACGCTAACAAATGCGAACTCAGCAAGGTACAGATTTTGTTAGCTTGCTTTATGCAAAAACAAATATTGATGCAAAAGTAAATAAATATTGATACACAGTTTTTAGAAAGTGCAGAAGGAAGTTTCCAGGACGATCGCTCGAGAATAACATATTTACGACATGAAAACAACATTTATTTTGAACCGTGAATATTGAATATAAAAAGTTACGATCAGCTACAAACATTTTGGGGGATTTTTGCATCGTTCAATTTTGTTATTGTAAGTTTTGGCTGCACAAATAAATCGCAAAATCGAAAGTGACATCGCCGGAATTCAGCGGGCGCCGTGATGAAGTTACCGCGGCATGTTTACTCGCCAAACAGTGAAGTATCTGTGTCAAATGATGGCAAGATACCGGGTTTTTGTAAGTTTCTTTTTCTGTCAAGTGTTATAAAGTTTGACAATGAAATGAGCGAAGTCAAAACAAAGATCACAATCGCCCAAGTCTTGTTTGTGCAAAGTCAAAATTTACTCTCCAAGACGCGTACGACGCTATTTATTCTAACCAGGTAATTCCATCATTTTGGAAATAGCAGCTACTTTGTTATTCAACTGCGTCACAATTCTTCACTGATTTTGGGGCTCATTTTGTTGAAACTCAAGCACGCTTCCAACAGGCCAGTAAACCCTTCATGCTTACAGAGCAATCCTAAAAAACTTCTCCCATGTCACATTTCAAACTTAAGCTTGAAAATTCAATACACAACATGATATTATAATTCACAAAGGCAGAAAATACCACAGAATCCTTTTCCAGCGAAAAATTTATTGAAACAAACAACATATTTGCTCTTAGAGGCGAAAACCTCTTCCTATTTCATTGCGTGCGTGAAGACAAGAAACTCGCTCGTGTTAAATTACCATGTACTTCAGGTAAATACAGTCACTTTCATTTCGGCTCGACGGGCGATAGATTGTTGTCGAAGTCCATTACTCGTCGCTTTTAAGATTCCATCGCCTGTACATCCAATTGACTTGCCATTATTGAGCTTCATAAGGGTATATTTTGTTCAAAGATCGACTAAAACGCCATTCGCGTTACATCACTTTCGACGCCATGCCGGTTAAGTTAATCGTTCTACTGTGTCCACCAGAGAAATTCTACGCATTTCCCACTACCCTCTCGATCCTACGAAAATACGCTCAGAAGGCTCTATGCACAAGGCCACCACTTAGCAGGGGAGTGACAGGCAAGACTTTTCCCGACACGGAAAATAAAAAAACCCGCGAAATGAAACCGAGATTCCGACTGGGTTTGGCAACCCAGTAATTATAGGTGAAACGGAGTGATTCAAGGCATAGTTAACGTTTCTTTCCTTGAAGAGGTCCTTTTGCACGAAGCAATTGCATGTCATTGGATAGATGAACATAGTATTATAGTATTATCGTACACCAGTCAGTAGTAAGTCATGATTGTGTTTATTGCAGTTCATAGTTTACACAAGATTTCAAGTTTATATTGAGGGCTTTGAATCAAAGAATTACAACAGGAAAAAGTACGTACATTTTTGTACTTGCATTTCTTAACACTTCATTACTTGTAAATGATTTACGTGATTTACAATATACAGCTTACATAAGATTTCATATTAAATTGACGGCTTTCATTCAGAATTACAACAGGAAAAATATGTACATTTTCACAAACGAGTTTGTATTTCTCAACACTTCAAGTTACTGGTAAATAGTTCCAATATCTTCTTTGCGTACCCTATTAAGCGGTCTGAAAACGTTTGTAGGACGCCTATAACGAGCTAAATCCGGTGGCAATAGCCCTTCTCTCTAGTGGCTGTTAACAGAATAAGTCAACATGGCTGCGAAGAGCCCAAGCTTTCTTTACGTCCTTGCTAAAGGGCTAATATTTTCTTTTGTATGAAAATATTTGGAATTGCTTGTTTTGTACGGTTGGTTCAAGGTCAGTTTTAATTCTGCGCGGGTTGTTTTTCTTTTCCAGCGAGACTTCCAGCAAATATTCCGTCGAAACCACAGACTTGGTTGCTCTTCGCGGAGTTTAGAAACAAAAGAAAACAACTTCTCAGGTAAAACGTCCGCCATGGCATTCCACTAAAGCGAGGAATTCTGCAATAAGCAAGAATAAAGAAAGTACCACTAGTTATGCAACGTTTTCGAAAGGTGAGTGTGTATAATTAGAAATACAAGGGACGAGTAACAACAACAACAACACCTTTATTCGCCTTGTACATACATACACTAATATAGATAGAGTAGGATATTCCATGGTATATCATGTCATAAAAAATACAATGACGAACAGAGTCAATGCGACGTACGCGCAGCGCACAATGGGAAAGTTGGGTGTAATACCGTCGAATAGATAACAGCTTTTCTGTAATCTGATTGGCTGTATTATTTTTATGCCATGGTAGATATTGTGCGGCCTCGGGCAGCATATTCAAGACCTCAGTCATAGTCTTCATTTCACTATAGGAACATTCCAGGTAAATAACATATATGTCTGCCGCTTTGAAAATATGACGCTACAATTACGTCTCGATTTATTTATTATATATTTATAATCGCCGTTAGCTACTCTTTTCTTTTCCCAGGGCCACCCCCATTTGTTCGGGCTTTTTAGTCAAACACCCTAAGGTGAACCCTCTCGACGAAGTCAAGGCACAATAGAGAGTCTCAGGACAGACTAGGATATTATAGGAAATAAACTAAAAACGCACCTGCCCAGTGACTTAAATCCCATTTTACCCCTCTCAGGACCCTCATTCAGACTCCGTCCACGCTACGCCGGAAAAATTTGAAAACGCAGATTTCTGTCTACTGTTACGCCCACTGTCCACACTAATATGTCATGAAAACCAAGCTTTTCGAAAACGCTCTTCAAGCTGGAGTAATTTGAAAATGCCGGCTTTGCATTTTAGTGTAGACGGAAAACATTTTGAAGAAAACGAAGACGTCACGATAATCATGTGATTTCCCTGACGGAGTTTTCCTCAAACAGAAACGCAAAATGACTTATGGCTGTTGCGTTTTTAAATTCCTTCGGTGGAGTGTGGACGGAAAACATTTGTTGCAGAGTAAAAAGGCTGTTTTCAAATTTCTCTGGCGTAGCGGGAACGGGGCCTGAGTATAAACACTGAATAGAGCTGAAACTAGTGACCTTAGGATTGGATCCCAAACACTAGCTTAATGACTAACCCCAAGAGAAACAGTGAGTTTTGTTTCCCCGAGACCCTCAATGTTAGGGGTCGAGGAAAAAATAAAAACTCACAGATTCCCGTGAAGCCAGTCATTTCAAGAGATTTGTATGGAGACGCCATGCTGGCTGGAAACCAACAAAAACATCTGTCACTGAGTTTCCCACACAAGCCTGGGAAACTCAACAAAAATTACAATAGTGCTTTTTCCAATACTGTTCAGATAGCCAAATTCCATGAAATACATCACTTTTTAGCTCTCTCGGCCACCGTGTAAACGTCGCGTCACGCAAAGTTTAAAAATTCAAGGGTTGTCTGTCACAAAAACCAAGAACCCATTGTGTGTGCCATATATCTGTCGTTAAGTAGTACGTCTTTCCATTAGTACTTGATAACGGTTGGACAAACATCTATCGCAGCGAAGCTCAATTTAACAACTTCACAGACTGGAGTTAAGATGAATCAAGGAGGTTCGATTCTTCTGTCAGTGTAGCGGATCTCAAAGAGTA
>NC_090885.1:54598758-54613758 GCF_036669925.1 Montipora capricornis
CTCCACACTCATAAGAAAATCTATGAAATAAGAATCGGGGGTCTTCCCTTGTCATGGAACGGCCGAATTACCCAGAATTCCTTTTGGGAATGAAGGAGGCAAGCGGAGACTGGTCCTCATCAAATGAGGAAAAAGTAGCGAGAAGAAGATTTCTAGGCGGATACTAAGGTGTAGCCAAGGTGCCTGCTGTTAACTTAGACTTTTTATCATAGGAAATTCGGCCTGGCCTTTAGTAATTTCTTGTCAAAGAAACGGTATAATGTAAATAAGAGAGTAATGAGATTTATATTCGCGATTACCTCTCCTCTTACGTACCACTTAAGTCAAACTCTACATCTCTATGCAATAAGCGCATTCAAAATTTCCTCATATTATTGTATAAAAGTAGTTAAAGAAAGAAAAGGCTTGTCCATATGAAAAATACGTTTTCTCTCCCGTTCTCTTCTTATGCATGATCTTCGTGGAACTTACATTCTGTCCCTCAATAAACCTAGAACAACCAGTTATGGTCTTAGTTCTTTTTTTTACGTATTAACTAAGTACGTTGCGAAATGCGCTACCTGATTTTTCCCGTACCACTGAGTTTACTGGTTTTAAACTAATCCAGGGCCGGATTTTGTACAGCGGCTTTTCGTTTTGATTAATATATCTTTAAATATTATTTAATATTTAGTTATGTATCTGTATATATTATGTATGTTAGCTGTAATGTCTTGAAGATGTTATTCAGAAATTCGAGATGAAATAAAGTTTTATGCATGCATGTATGTTACCTTCGGCAGGGCGCATGTGTGCACTTTGTAATCTGCGACTCCAGTGCTTACCATATGACAGATAAAATGACTTTTCTCTTGAATATGTAAGCCATTGAAATCTTACGTTAAATTGTAATGACAAGGGAGGTTTGGAGCTGTGAGTTGGCGTGGGATTTGTCTCGTATGGTTTAGGGGCCGACATATCCCTCTCTCAATGCCATACCGGGAGGCGAGGTCGGTAGCAGAAAGCAGCGAAGGGCCAACTGCGTCCAAAAGCGATCGCACGGGCCGAAATCCTGGGATGACTCGTTTGGTACGACGCTCCAGCGCCACGTCTGGAGGTACTGCATATTTTTGTCGTCTCGTCTTCAAACATTCTGTCAGCGCATGCGTGCGTAAATGTTCAGCCTCTCCGATACCTACAATACTAGACATATTTAGTTGGAACACTTAGCGAATGGTCAGAATCATCGTGTTACAAGATCGTAGCTTATACCACATCCCCCTTCCCCCAATTCAATGTTGTGTGAGAATTTTTCGGGCGACTACTAGTAGTTGTGGAATTCAACATTGGAGGAAGGGGGAAACGGGGATGGGTGTTCCAACGAATGTGACGAGTATTGTAGAATTGTCGGGAGCCTTTTTTCTGGCTGAAATTTTCGAAAAGGTAAGTTTTGATCCCTATAATTTTCGGATCACAAGACTTTCAGCTAGGAAATCCGAACAGATGAAAAATTTTTAGGGCATAAAAATATGCCTATATCTACCGTTTAAATACCAAAATACGTTTAACAATGCTATGTTTAAGTGGTTTTGAACTATATTCTTGTTGTGTGCCCCTGCTTCAGGTCTAGCATTCTACATCGCGTACTGATTTTAGAGGTTCTTGAACCTTTTAGCTATAGATTTCTAGACTTTAGAGACATGCCCTCAGTCTTTCTGAAATAACTCTAAAATAGAAGATAGTTGTAGATGAGTTCTATCTTCTAATGACAATATCTGGACCTTTCTCACGCAACGTGTCATCAAAGGTCACATCAAATCGCATTAAAAGCAAGGAAATCAAAATCCACTGAACAATAGTGGACTTTGTCAGTATGTTATATGTCTGTAAAACTTCAGCCGTTCACATAAAGATCATGATTTCAGCAACAGACAACTACTATCACAGGCGGAGGCCGCACTCCTAATCTTTGATTACTACTAGTGCGAGAAATCGATGTTACTTTGGGCCTCGTTTTCGTGTCCATCTGCTACGTCATGCTTGTTCTCTTTTGTGGCTTCTTTCGTTGTCTTCGACGTTTTGGGGTTTTCTTTGAACTGGTTATTAACTCTGATTGCATTCGACAAAAAAGAGAATATAGTCCCAATGCAGCCTGGAGTGAGAGTTTTTGGTCGGGCGAAAACAAATTACATCATCGCAAAGCACGTGTATACGAGACGATTTGTTCGCGATAGCTCGTTTCTAGAAGTTTTTATTCTGGATCGAGCGTCAGGATGCGAGATGACGTGCTTTTGTTTACGAACACGACTTTGAATCGCCTTGGCTTTGGGATGTTAACCGTACGCGTGGAAACAGCCATAGTTCATTGGCTATATTTACCGAAGACCTAAGACCCAAAAACGAAGACTAGTTTTTTTTGCAAGCCTATGAAACCAGAGACAGTCAAACCGGTTGAACGCCTTGCAGGCACCAAATGATGCGAAATTAGCGGAGTCTTCGTTTTGTAGATAAGGCCGGCTCGAACTACAAAACGAAGAAAGGTTACGTTTTATACAAACGTTGGCCGTGTAGCACTTATATTTTAAACAGAATTAACTGAATGGGATAGAAATCTAGCACTTCTCGTTACACTACACTCTCTTCAGTTAATTCTGTTCACAAAACGAAGACCCTCGCTTAAATGCTTTGTTCGCTGTCAGCTAACGCGAAATGGATTCTTGTATAATGTCGACAGTTTTGTAATATCGGTTAATTCCCTGTGGACCCCAGTTCTTGACGGTAATATAATTTGAAAACAAAAATATAATAAAATAATGCAAACTTCCACACCTTCGCGGACGGTATAGACGCATAAACCATCGGCCGCCTCCATTTTCAAAATCGATCAAAAGGAAGACCCTCAAGAGGTCTCCTGTATAAAATGTGATAAAATAAGATTTGCCGTTCTGTGACGGCGTCAGATTTCGTAAACTCACTTTTCAATAGACAAAATTTTACGGCAACTTTCAAATTTCTTGCTATTTAATATTCTCACATTAACTGTTAATGTTTAAGGGTAAGAGCCTGTTTGTAAAGTTGGAAGCACAAATATCAGCAAACATTTGCAATTATTGTGTATTCGTTTATCGCAAAAAAACTCCGCGCAACTGATTCGAATATTTCCCTTGATGCATAAAGTACTAGACATTATTTGTTTAAGCGAATAGCTTCAGGGCATTTTCAATTCCGAAACAATGAAACGAACGACATAAATAAACAACTGATCTGCCACAGTCCACGGTAGGCTGCCGTCCGCGATATTACATAACACTCGAACAAAGCAAAAAAATCAAAATATCAATAGGTCGTATCACTTTTGATA
The DNA here is from genome assembly GCF_036669925.1 of Montipora capricornis. Classification (NCBI taxonomy): domain Eukaryota; kingdom Metazoa; phylum Cnidaria; class Anthozoa; order Scleractinia; family Acroporidae; genus Montipora; species Montipora capricornis. The sequence goes on from NC_090885.1 coordinate 54,602,099, forward strand.
TATCAAAATTGTTCTCATACATTTCTTGGAAGGTTTTTTGATAATATCATGAGATTTTGATATTGATAGAAGCGAATGATATTTTGATATTCTGCAGCGGTACTTGAATATCAAGATCTCATGATATTATCAAAATATCAAGGAAGGCTATCAAAATCTCAAGTCTTTTCTAAGGCCAACTCATATGTATTGAGGATTGATATTTTGATATATCATGATATTATCAAAATGTCATGATATTAACAAATACCAAGAAAGCTGTCAAAATCTCATGTCTTTGCTAGGGTCAAGTGTCTCAAGGATTAAAGAACGAGGTATATCAAAATAGCAAGATAATATCAAAATAGCGAAATATCAAATCATTTGTGATGTTTTGATATTCTGCAATCCCGCATCTTAGTGGAGTGAGTGAGAGTTAAACGAGGGTCTTCATTTTGTAGTTCGAGCCGGCCTTATCTGCAAAACGAAGACCCCACTAATTTCGCGTCAGCTTGTAACGAACAAAGCATTTAAGCAAGGGTCTTCGTTTTGTATACAAAAATTTGGTTTTATCAACGGAGTTGATAATGTAAATTGGCCACCGTACAGAGATTCTAAAAGCTGACGTTTCGAGCGTTAGCCCTTCGTCAGAGCGAATCGAGGAATTATGGGTTACGTGTAGTTTTTATAGTAGAGTAGGAGCTACGCTATTGGTGGTAACATGGCAACGTGAAATATAGGAATATATTAGTTAAATGAAAGGCGTTCGTTAATACCGTGAGGATCAAGGGTGCCGATTTGAAAGATGAATCTTGCGGCTTTCCGTCGTACCTAGATGTAGGGAAAGGCCGCAGATTGCCATGTGTTTTTTGGAGTGGTTAGGCAAATTAAAATGGCGAGCGACTGGCTTAGGTTATGCAATAAATGACATTTGCGGAGGTACATGTGAAACGATCGGTGATCTTAACAGATCGCTTAGGTCCCGATATCTTGCTAGTGTTAACAATGAAAAGACAAGTTTTGCATCGTGAGCAAAGTGCCGGGTTGTTTTGATCGCGCTTCTAACTAAAAAGTTGCCTACGTTTTTGTCGCGTTTGAATGAAATAAGTGGAGGTTGCGAAAAGATTCTACCAGTCTCGGGATCATTTTGGAGTAATTTAAGATTATTAAGAATGATACTTTTGACTGCATGATTATGAGGATGGAAAGTGGGGGTGAATGGAATTCTGTCATTCTTATCCTTTTGTGACGTTTGTAGTGATGACTGTCGATCAAATTGTTGGGCACGATGATGGCCCGCTTTGACTACAGAGACAGGATAGCCACGTTTTTCGAAGAACTGGCACATCTCCTCTGATTTGCTGGAAAAATCGGAGTTATCACTACATAGACGTCGAAGTCTAAGAAATTGAGAATAAGGAATGGAGTTCTTGACATCTGATGGATGTCACGATGAATACAACAAATAACTGCGAGAATCTATAGGTTTGTAGTGCACACTGGTACATAGCACGTTGCCACTAATAGAAACTTTGATATCTAGGAAAGCCAATGAAGTTTCCGAAATTTCCCAGGTATATTTAAGAGCCGGATGAAAAGAATTGACGGAGGTTATAAAATGATCGAGTTCTTCTCTGCTGGATGAAATAGCGCCCATGCAATCGTCGATGCAGCGGCCGTAGAGTTCATGTTTGTGGCCGTTGTACTGATTAAAAAATTGGTGTTCAACATATCCTACAAAAAGATTGGCATAGCTAGGTCCCATTCTTGTGCCCATCGCTACACCATTAATTTGTTTGTAATAGGTGCCGGCGAATGAAAAACAATTAAGCGTTAAAACTAGTTCGGCAAGGCGGAGGAGCGTTTCTGTGCTAGGTTCTTTGACATGCAGTGCGTTGATCGAAAAAGTGTTTAGTGCTTGAAGACCTTCGTTATTGGGAATGACTGTGTACAGAGATGTAATGTCCATGGTGAAAATAAGTTTGTCTTGGCCGGAGAAATTGAAATCGCGGAAAATTTTTATTACGTGTGTACTGTCTTTAATGTATGATGGACCTAGCTATGCCAATCTTTTTGTAGGATATGTTGAGCACCAATTTTTAATCAGTACAACGGCCCCAAACGATGCAAAACTTGTCTTTTCATTGTTAACACTAGCAAGATATCGGGACCTAAGCGATCTAACCTGTACGTTATGCAATAAATTATACATTGGCGAGACAGGTAGACGACTAGGTGACCGATTCCGCGAACACCTTCGCGATGTCGAGAAGAATGACAAAGATGCATCTAAGCCAGTCGCTCGTCATTTTAATCTCCCTAACCACTCCAAAAAACACATGGCTATCTGCAGCCTTTCCCTACATCTAGGTACGACGGAAAGCCGCAAGAACCTGGAACAAAAATTCATCTTCCCAATCGGCACCCTTAATCCTTTTCGAACGATCGCTTTTCATTTAACTAATATATTCCTATTTTTCACGTTGCCATGTTACCACCAATAGCGTAGCTCCTACTCTGCAATAAAAAACTACACGTAACCCATAATTCCTCGATTCGCTCTGACGAAGGGCTAACGCTCGAAACGTCAGCTTTTAGAATCTCTTTACGGTGGCCAATTTACATTATCAGCTCCGTTGATAAAACAAATTTTTGTATACTACTTCCCCACCGACGCAGCACCAGTTTCTTTAGAAACTACAACGACACGAAATCAATGGGGTCTTCGTTTTGTAGATAAGGCCGGCTCGAACTACAAAACGAAGAAAGGGGTAAGTGTTGTACATGAAATGACTGTACCTCATCACGTGGAGTTAATTTGACCTCGGACCCCAGCTCCGTGACCATGCACATGATCACCAGCCGTTAACTTCATCAGCTATCGTGGAATCGGAAGCAGAAAATTCTCATTTCCAGCCAAGTGCGTGGGGATTTTTGACGACGAAACATTCACCAAGGTTCGCAAATGATGTGGGTTTAGCTGTGCGTGAAAAAATCGTGGCTGGGGTGGATTCTTGAGGCGCAAACCGCCTCTGAGCTGACTACGGTCGAAATCTTAGTGTGCAGCCTTGACTTAGAATGTTCTTAGAACATTGAAAACACGAAACGGTAAAATAAGCTCCAAAAGGCACAAGAATACATCAGAGCACAGGCAGCCCAAGCTCGTATACGATTTATAGACTTTGTATGGGAAAACATACTTCGAGCTTATAAATGCTAAAATAAGCTGTAAATGTAGAAATGAAGTTCGCTTACCTCTACGTACGGTTGTCCTCGTCTTTTCTGTGCAATCGGAGGGCAAATTTGTGTCCGTTTTAGACGGGTTTGTGGCTTTCGAATTTTTGCGATGTCGTTAGTCGTCATTTCCCCTCATAAAGAGAAGAATAGCTTAATGACGATCGTGTTACATTCTGCACTCTCATTGGACAATTTGAAACACTTGGCCAATGAGAGTGCAGAATGTAATACGATCGCCATCAAGCTGTAACGGCCGTAGGCACACATCTAGCTGAACGGATAGGAAGATTATAGAAAGTCGAACATTATTTCGAATTTATCCGCCAAAAATCGTTGTGTGGTCCCGGAGTGGAGTTGATGTGATAGGAAATTTATCTGGGCTTAAGGCTGTGGTGTTTTTATGGCGATTCGGACCGTTGCTTTGTGATACGAGAGCAATTTGTGGGACGAGGTCGCCACGAGTCACCAGCCTTTCTTCTCTTTTTGAGGGGAAATGACAAACCGCCCTCCTTGTGATTGGTTCTTTCTTGGTTGGGATTTTGCTATGCCAACCGTTTCTACGGAAGCGGTCATAAGCTACATAATTTTTTCTTTTGAAAAGCCACAAATTCAAGAAACAACCATGGCTCAAGTATCATATAATAAACTACTTTCTAACCAAGCTGACCCAAGCCATACTGAGGAATATGGCAAATTCTTGAACAAGAAAGAACCAATTAAAAACAGAAGGAAAATGCTTGTTAGATTAACGTCAGCTATGTTTGTCATCTAATAGATCATAGGTGAGAACCAATCAAAATGCAAGAATAATTTGACTTATTTATATTAAACATAATTAGCCCCCATCCCCCACCCCAACCCCCACCCAAAAAAAACAGCAATGATTTACCACAACTCTTCAGCTTAACTTCAAGTTTCTGCTGCTTTCTTGGTCTTGAGCTATGTAAAAGAAAAAAAAACCATTAATTATGAGGGAAAAAAAGGATGAAAGAAGGAAGGAAGAAGTCTTAATAACTATATCAAATAACAATGAAAACACTGACAATAAAACACTATAAGTAAGCAAGAAAAGATTGAGTTTTCTACTGATATGTTATCTACCTACATTGTGTCTGTCTATTATTTTATCTGCCTGTCTTTGTCTGTCTGTTTATTAAATCTGCCAGTCAATCTACCTATCTACCTTGTCGGGGTACTTGATGATACATTCATGACTTGACGACAACAGGATCTCAATCTGTCTGGTTTTCTTCTTGCCACCAAGTCCAGTCTGCCCCAATGCCAACAACTTAGTTACATGTAGTTCCTTGCCACTCAAGCTCAGTAGAATCTCTCTTTTTACTGGGTTGTTGTAAAATTTCTCTCAAACAACATGTTACATTCCCAGGGGACTCAAACTTATCACGTAACTTTACGATGACTGAAGGCACAATTTTTGCTGCAACTGTTTCAGTAGATGTGGTTTGCTTAGCTGTGCTACCACTGGCTTTGCCAATCTTGCCTTTCAGCTCCTCTCTCAATGCCACACTTCCTTTCCTTGGTTTCAACAACAACTTTTCTCTGACCATTTGCTGCTTTGGCTTCACAAACATTAAACATACAATGTATCTTCTCTAACACAAACACTTTAACTGGCTTTTGAAACCCATTACCTATACTGACTACTGAAAACCAGTCATCTCTCAGTCCCTGGTCTGTTGACAGATGCTGCAAACAATTTGCAACAACTCTGTTTTTCTCCACAGCAAACTGGTTCTTAGACAACAAATTGTCCCCAACATCATGAAGTCCGAGGAAAAAGCTGCTCACTTCTTGAATTGGCACAAACCTAAAGTGGCCATTTTCCTGTTTCCAAGCTTGGCGATAAGATCTAAGGCCACTGACTTATCTATTTGACAGAAATCACTAGCCATAGGTGAATTTTTAATGCGAAGATATTTTTCTCCACTAGAATTAATAATGTCTTCCGCTCGTTTTATGGCCCAACCAGCGTGATCGGTTACAGCTTCTGACTCTATGTCATCCAGTTGATGGACAGTCCGAACAAGTTTCGATGCTTTCCTTCTCGACAACAGAACCCATTGTACTCCAGCATTTCTGGAGTACATGTTGGAAAAAACTGTCACAAGCGGGACTTGTTTCAATTCCTACATCCTGAAGGATCTTCTCCCAAGCTATACTAGCTAGACTAGATTTTGTTCGGCACTGACTAAAATTCTCCTCCAGTTCGATCGCACGCAGATGTCAATTTTTTTTTTGAAGATTGCAAGTTGAAACACTTTTCAAACAAACCTGCAACCAATGTCAAAAAATCTGTAAATCTACCTGACTCAACACAGTTTACAATCGCAGCAACGGCCTGTTCTTCAAGCACACAATTTGCTTGTGGATCTGCCAACCTATCTAACACTAGCTTTAGCGACAATGTATTGACATTCAAACACAAAAAGTTATCTTTCGCACTTACTGGAACATCTGAAGAATTTTTTACCTCGTCGAAATCAAAAAAGTCGTCTGTGGTGTCCTGTAAAAGCAATTCTTCTAATCAAAAATAAGACACAAACAGCAGTGATAAACATATTGAACTTTTTCATTTTAACTATGACTTGACGTTTCGTATGTGCTCTACATACATTTTCAAAATTTAAAACATCTATTTATATATAACAAATCGGATGAGGGGACTGGAACCTAGATTAAGCAAATACTTAACAGTAAAATATATAATAATAATCATTATAATAATAATAAAAACAGAAAAGATTAATAAAGCATCAGCTTTTCACTTCCGACGTTGACGTTGAAAGCTGGCTCAAGTTCTTGAATAAAGAAGGTCTCTTTTATTTTACAATGATAGTCAGTTTTGCCCTTCGCTAAAATATCAAAATGATATTTAGCCAACATTTTTATGTGTGCTTTTGAAGAAAAGTGGTTGCTGAACGCCAAAGTTAATCCTTTATTTTGGAATCGTTACGTTGATGACACATTCACCATGTTCCACAACAAAGACAGTGCAAATGACTTTTTGCACTATTTGAACGGCTGTCATCGCAATATTAAATTCACCATTGAATTTGAACATAACAATGCAATTCCGTTTTTGGACATTCTTGTCACACGTAATCAAAACAACGCTTTCACGACATCCATCTACCGAAAGAAAACTTTCACAGGTCTCTACACGAAATGGGATTCCTTCACTCCACGAAAATACAAAATAAACCTCATCCGCTCCCTCACTTATCGCTACTACCGTCTTTGTTCATCTGGTTCCTTGCTACAATCTGCCCTCATTGATCTTCGAAAACTCCTTCTTCAGAACGGCTACCCACAAGGCATAATCAACTATCATATCAACGATGTTTTGAACAAAAACAGACAACATCAGCATAGCGATCCAGTGTCTACAGTTCCTAAGAAAGATATTGTTATCCTACTTCCCTACTTAGGTTTGCAAAGCAACCAAGTCGCTAAACGCCTGAAATCTTGTGTGTACAAATTCTACTCTTGTGTTAACCTTAAGATTGTTTTTCAGAGCACTCGATGTATAAAATCTTTCTTTCCTTACAAGGACCGTATTAATCGTTCACAACAATCCAGAGTTATTTACAGAGCAAATTGTTGGGATTGTAATGATTTTTACATCGGTAAAACTAAACGGCGGCTTCACGATAGAAAAACCGAACATTTTAAGGCCCTAGCTAAAATGACAATACTTCAGCCATTGCTGACCACGTCAAGGCCACTGGACATAACATCAAGTGGGATCATTTTGATATTTTAGCGAAGGGCAAAACTGACTATCATTGTAAAATAAAAGAGACCTTCTTTATTCAAGAACTTGAGCCAGCTTTCAACGTCAACGTCGGAAGTGAAAAGCTGATGCTTTATTAATCTTTTCTGTTTTTATTATTATTATAATGATTATTATTATATATTTTACTGTTAAGTATTTGCTTAATCCAGGTTCCAGTCCCCTCATCCGATTTGTTATATATAAATAGATGTTTTAAATTTTAACGGTTACTTTTGAAAATGTATGTAGAGCACATACGAAACGTCAAGTCATTATCAAAATGAAAAAGTTCAATATGTTTATCACTGCTGTTTGTGTCTTATTTTTGATCAAACTACGATGGCCCAAGAACAAAAGTATTTACGATACAATTCTTCTAATTCTTCGAGTGAGTCGCCGACCTCCACACTTGCCGCCATTTTCAAAAGGTTTTTTAGTAGACCCCAGTCTACTGCATCACACCTTTTTGCTCGGACCCGCTCGTTTCACCGCCCGGTCAGCCCGCCCGGTCTCTTTCTCTTTCCGCCCTGCTGTGCGCCAGGGTCTTTCTCTTACCGCCGCCATATTGGAAAGCGAGAAGAACCTGTGGACGAGGTTGCGTGGAAATCGCCCGAGGGATAAAAACGCAAATTCGGCCCGGTAAAGCCAGATGTCTTGGTGACGCAAAGGCAGCACGCACGCGCTTCGACCCGAAGGTTTCGGGTTCAAACCCAGGAACGCGGTGGTTGAAAAAGGGACATGTCTTTATTGTGACATCACTTCCCGCGGGAAACGAGTTACGGGAAACTTTAAAAAAAAAACATTGCAATTTGCGGATACGAAGAAAAAGAAACTCAACCGAATTTTTATCGTGGGTGCCACAGGCACCTTCGAGACCAGCTGGTAACAGCTAAACTGTCCCCTAATGTAACTCATTCTAATTCCGCAGTTCCTTTCGGTTCTTTGCGCTGTGGCAAAAACTGCGCTACCTATCCTTACATTTTCCATGGACTAACCAACTATACATTCTTCTCTACTGGTGAAACGCGCTCCATTAATTCCCACATAACTTGCGAAACAAAAAACCTTACCTACATGATTCAATGCAACAGATACCATCTACAGTACATAGGAGAAACTAAACGACGTTTAAAAGACCGTTTTAATGAACACCGCCGCACTTTAGATAACGCTAACACCAAATTCAAACCTACTACAGTCGCAGAACATTTCATCTCCTCTCCCCACAACATCTCTAAGGACATGCAATTAATTCCTATTGAAAAACTATTTTCTAACAGAGACTCGATCCGTAAGGACAGGGAAGCTTTCTTAATTTCAAAAGGCAGGTCAATTGATCCCAACGGTCTTAATATCCGCGAAGAAACGCATTAGATTTCAGTTTATTATTTTGAGTGATTTCCGTTATTTTCCGTTACTCTTAGGGTGCGTTCGATTGACTGTATTCCGGAATAGGAATACATGGAATACAAGTTGGAAATCCTTCGTTTTTGCGGAGATTCACATTAAAATTGTCAAACATTTTCTAAAATGCTTTTTTTAAACATATTTTTATCATCCTTGCAGCTTCAAAACGTGCCAAACATACCGTTTTAATCATCACTCCAAGTATTCTTATTCCGGAATAGCTTCAATCGAACGAGCCCTTAGTATTTGAATTCAAATTCATTGTAACTTTCATGTTTTATCATATTTTTTCCAGTATTACGTCAACATGCATTTACTATATGTATATATATATAGGTACATAGAAGCAATTCAAGGTTAACTCTCATTGTACCTAAAGAAGGCTGGTTTGGCCAGCCGAAATATAGAACACCACTAAAATCAAGAGAAAATGAGGGGACAGAGACGGAGGCTCAGGGCGTTGGTCGGGACATGTCATGTCCACGAAAGTTATTTTTAGATGAGCGGAAGTCTTTGTTCTAGCGGAAGTCTGTCTTCCGAGACGTCCGCATGCAGCCTCGCTCTCAGGTTCTTAGTGAAAAGAGAAAATGACGGCGCACGTGGAAGGCTAATGAATATTTATTTTCTTTCAAACATCGGACCGAGGTTGGCCTGCATGCGGACGTCTCAGAATACAGACTTCCGCTAGAACAAGGACTTCCGCTCGTCTAAAAATAACTTTCGTAGACATGACATATCCCAAGGGCTGGACCGGGAGTCTCCCTCTCTGTCCCCTCATTTTCTCTTGCTAAAATCAAATCTACGTCGTAGCGGCTATATTAAAATATTTAGTTTCCCAAAGAACACGCCCATTTTCTTATAACGCAGCTACCCGCGAAAAGCAGCGGGATCCAGCGGGACGAGTTCCCACATTCGAACCCAATCTTTCTTGATAATTCTCTGGGAGAAAGGAAAACGAAGCCAAGATGGCTGCCTTGCATCCAGCAGTTGTGTGGCTTGTTGTAGCCGCAGTTGTGGGAGTGATTTTACTCATTGCCTCTATTGTTGCGAACAGAAATGACAAGAAGAAGAAGAAGGGTAAGTTATTTGAAGGTATTTCATCTATGTGCTCGATCGAGTAAAAAATTATTCATGTGGCAGGCGATGAGTATGGGGCCCAGTTCTCGGCCACAAAAAACGTAAACTTGTATTTCTTACCTTGGAATAGCCGTAAGGACTTGAAATTTCAAAGACAACTAGCTTCAGCATTCAGTTTACACATGTAAAGCTATCTACTTCTCAAATCTGTTAACGAAAATGGACGCGTCGTTCGTGGGCCCATGCCATTTATCGGCAAGCGCGGCCCAGTTCTCGGTCACAAAAGAGTGCGCTCGATTCTTCAGAATAAACAACGCTTTATCACCAATTTTTGTTGCTAAGTCACTAATAAGGCTTGTGTTTGATATTTCGCCCACAAAGTATCCTTAAAGAGCTTTGTTTCATGTTAGAGAAGGAAGTTTTTTGCACACCTAGTTTTTCTCCCAATTGCTTCATGGCAAGCAAGGCTAAAAAATGAGTTGGGTATTTCAAAATGGGTCCGGTAAGTCAGAACTCATAGTTTTAATTCATATCTACTGTCAAAACATGCCACCCCATTACAGCTTTACTTTTACAAATGATTTGACAAGAAAAATCCATACAAAACTATGAGCGCTTTTTAGTGTTGTCGACGGCGAGCAGGGTGGCCGAGAGTAGGCAAATACGCAAAGTACGAAGGAAATATTGAGGAGTGAATTTAGGTCAAAGAATAAAATAGGCCACGAAAAGTTTATATTTAGGGGCCGACCATGTAACTCTTGAGGTGGGGGGGGGGGGGGGATTTTTTTTCTCTCCTCATTTCTCTGCAGGATTTTTTTTTCCTCAAAAAAGTGTCGTGTTTACATTTACATTGTGGTTATTGCAGTAATAGTTCTAATATGGAGCTGCAAAGCCTTAAAATGTTGTAAGCTATACAAAATCTTTCTTGTATGGCTACATGTTTTCGGAATGTCATTCTTTTAGAATCACTTAATATTACCTAATATCAATATTCTCATGTTATAAAGTGATGCTCCACTGGTAGATTTGAAAATGTTTAGCTTCTTAATTTTAAAAAATAGCTAAAAATAGCAAAAAGCAGTTCAGAAATGCTCATAGCATGGTAATTACTGCTAGAATCATTAGTTACAATTTAAAAGTGGACTGAAATCTCCAAAACAAATGTGAAAGCAGAATTAAAGTTAGTTGATCATGGTCTAATTTGTTATATGTTGTCTTATATTATATAAGACATTGCAAAAACCTTATATTTCAATAGAAAGTAATTACATGAAAATGCTTCAGTTGAAAAGATTAAAAATGAACAAATTATTTTTCTTTGTCTAATAAAACTTGATTCTTCAAATAGAAAAATTTACCTCCATTACTGCTTGTGATAAGCTAACGAGTTTGGATACAGTGCGAGCCAGCAAGCCAGAAATTCCTGATCCCAATAACCGCAAGCTACCTAAGGAACTGTAGGCTAACTGCAGTGCAAACTAGGCTAGCCAGTGTGTAATTTAGGCTAACCGTAATAGCTTGCATGACTCCTATGACTTGGAGCCATGTGAACCAAGCAAGCAAGAAATCCCTTATAATTATCCCATGCATTACAAGGGCAAACCGCAGGCTACCTAAGCTAACTGTAGGCCAACCGGTGTGACGTTTAGGCTAACCAGAGTGTTATTTAGGCCAATCAATGTGTTATTTTAATAGGCTAACCAGAGTGGCTCGCTGTCTTGCAGATTATCCGGAATGGTTGCAGTTTTGCTGGGAGTTTGTAAAACCCCCCAGGAATGATGAAATAGCTTTGCAACATTTTTTTTTCCTTGCTTGAAGCTGTGCAAGAATTTTATTTCTATTTCATTTGTGCCGCATGCAGTTTTTTTCTTATAACAAGCGCTTGCAGGAAATTTTTTTTCAAAATCACCCACCACCTCAAGAGTTAAATGGTCGGCCCCTTAACTGAAAGCTTTATCACTCTACGTTCTTTGTGCCAAGAATTGGCTCATTTGGGTCTCCTATACAGATAAAATAAAAACTTGAATTAGACCATGTAATTCGAGTAGCTGTAAACAAACACCAAATTCACCTACCGGTACTTTCGTGTCACCTCGACTTGCTCACAGTATATAGTAGCTGTAAACTCAAAACTCGACAGGACGAAAGGCAAGGAATCAAGCTA
>NC_090885.1:54618758-54621258 GCF_036669925.1 Montipora capricornis
ACTCCATGTTGAGGTCCAATCACATGCAGATGGAGCTTGAGTATCCCATGGTTCTTAGTGTGTACAGGCCTGTGGTTTTCTGTGAAAGTCTGGGTTAAGTTGTCCATCGCCTACAAGTTTGTGATATTGTCTCTTGCATTTTTCCATCCAACAAATTGAATGTTTTTTAAAAGCCACAGATATTCAAAACGGGAAAATACTCAACTGCGGCAAATTTATTATTTTTTTTATTAACTTCACACTACTATTGAACATTGACAGTAGAATTTAAGCAACATGTGTAAGTGGGGTGCTGCTTGTGATTATTTCCTTTTCTATTTTGGTTGGGTTGTTCACAAACTAGAAGCAAAGCTTATATTAGTTCACAAACTAGAAACAAATATATACAAAGCTCAAGTTGTATTTGTGGCACATTATTTTTGTGTCATGCTTAGCTGAAAGGGAGGGACCCATCTTTACACCTATAAAGTTGCTTGCTTTTGGAACCCTGTTATAGAAAGTATCAATTCAATACACATTATGGCATGAATGCCTAGTAACTGGAAGTAAAAAAAAGGACTACCGGTAGCTGAATTTGGAACCACATGTATCAAGAGATAAATTGGTTAAAATCCTGTTCAATCAGTTTTATAGGGATTTGAAGCAAACATGGAACGCCCTTCTCACTGGGCTGTCTCTCTATCTACGTCTGGTCAGAAAATACCATTTGTCCGTTGTTTTTTCCTCGGGTAACCAGGCTTTAAAATTAATTCTACAAAAAAAGCTGATCTCGCGGTAAACGTTCTGGTTGTCTGGGTACTGGACGACCGCTAATTTCAAGCACTGTAATTATAATCGAGGATATTACACAGTGGCGAAAATATGAATGGTTGGGGTATTTGGAAAACTATTGACAATGTATTGACAGGCACACCGAAAGTGCCCCCAATTGACAAGTAAAATTGTCTGGCGTTAGACACAAGTCTCACTAGTCTTGCAGGTGGAGAGGAGTTAATGTCTTCTTCAGGATGAGATTGTACCGAAATGTAAAACCCACATGCAGAGTAAGCAGAGCCGTTATTTTCCTTTGGTAGTCTATACTTTTTTACCATTCTGGTTTTCAACAACATTGTAAGTAAGACTTACTTGAATAAGAGGGAAACATTTGACAGTAATGAAACATTACTGATAAACTTGTGGCCAGCAAGGTAGTCACTCTAATTATAAAACTAAGATAATCTACAAGCCGTAGGACTTTGATAAATACATTGTAATATACAATAAAACAGTACACACAGATTAAAACCTACATCCAGATTCAATAAAATATAACCAGTAATATTCACTTTCTAACATTTTGTTTACGACTCCACAATGTAACTGGAGGGTTTTTTTTTTTCGGATCAAAAGTCAGTGATTGTGCTAAAAAAACAGCCTCTCCCCTTTCTAGACATACCGTATTCAAGTACATAACAAAGATTCTCATTTTTCAGCAAATGGAAGCTGAGAGAGAAGACAAAAAGGAACGTGAAGCCCTAAGAGAAGAGGAGAGAAAGAGACGAGAAGCACGGCAACAAAGGGAAAAAGAAAGACTGGTAAATGCATTCTTTGTTATTGTTTCATTGACCAAAGATGCCAAATATAAAGGAATATAATTATATTTTAGTAAATTACTGCAAGGTCATGGGTTCAAACCCTATTGAAGGCCAGAATTTTTCAGTCTTCCCTACGTACAGTGTAATTGCTAAAATTGCGCTTATAACTACGATGATCATGGCTTCACTTGATTTCATATCCACACTTGAATATACATGTATGATTCATTCCATATATCATTTCATTCGTTACTTCTGGTTATCTTGGCAAATTGTACTACGTAACTGTACACAGGTTAGCAACTGGTAAGCAACGGGTTAAGCAAAATTAATGGTCAGCTAGTCTAAGAATGAATCAAAAACAACTGAAAAGCTCACGCTTGTACACAACTTTAACTAAGGTGGCATGTGCTAATAAGACTAATGCTATTTGAAATTTAAAGGGAGCATGCTGACAACTTTGCTATAATTTTAATAATTAAAACTGTTCAGCAAAACAATAATTGTGTCTTAAGAGATTAATACGGTGAAATAAAGATACAACTTACAGTGTACTAATGGGGTTGTGAATAATTATTCTTGTAAACTTTTCAGGCAGAAGAAGAGCGCAAGAGGAAAGAGGAACAAGAGCGCAGAGAACATGAAGAATATCTAATGCTAAAAGAGCAGTTTACTGTTGATGAAGAAGGAGTTGCTGAAACTGCAGAACAGGTATGTTCATGTTCGTGTTCATGTTCATGTCCTAACATAAACAAATTCACTTTCTAATAAACATACACTGTACACGTAATTCTTCAAATTCAGTAAATACTAGTGAATTTTAAGTAGTACATGTAAACTCAGTATTGCTTGATTCTTAATTTATGGAAGCAGGAATGGAACAGTTGTTAGAAAACACTCCCTTCTGCCTTTCACCACCAGGGTGC
>NC_090885.1:54628758-54638758 GCF_036669925.1 Montipora capricornis
GTGACTGTTAACTGACATGCTTGCCTGTGCATGCTCTGAAGCATTATTTGTTGTTTTGAACAAAAGGATGCAGTTCTTAGGAATGATTAAACCACAGTTGAATTTACATGACTTGTGACGTTTTCTTTTTATTCCCCTTGTATCTGTAAGTCTGATTTCTTCACAATAATAAATTTCGTAAATATACATTGCTCTGTAATGATGCCATTGTTCTTTTTCTTCCCAATACAATTACATGTAGCTGCTTTTATTAAATAGCACCGCAATAATCCTTCTGTATTATTACCAGAATTCTCTTAAAGTAGTCCTTTTTCTGCAGTTAAACGAGATATTAACCAGTCAAAAAATATGTCCCCTGCATTAACCCATTGACTCCTGGGTCATTGACTTAACAGATTTTACTCTGTCTAACGCCAGACGATATTTTTACTCATCAACCGGGGCATCCAGGGTCACCTAAGAAGTGAATGGGTTAAGTAATAATTTTGCCTGTCAAATGGAGGCATATTTGTCACAATTTTATGGTTGAAAAGGTTCTCAAAAATCATTGGACGTTTTCATGTGGACTGAAAGACTTAATTTTAGTATAGTGAGCTTAGAAAGTGGCTAATTTTGACAAAAGGACTAGGTTTCTTATGAAACAAAAAGAATTTTTTACCAGGAATTCATCTCAAAAAAAGTCCACCAAAAGTGATAATCATAAAATGGATCAAGGTTGCTTCTGTGATTTTTGAGCACTTTTTAAACAGCAAAATCATCACTTAAACATTTCTTCCACTCTTCACTGTTCAGAATATCATCTTTGATGTGAATTAATTATTAGGTCCACTTTCAAATTCAATAGCTCCATTGTTGCTAGACCTGTCCGTATTATTGAATCAAAGCAACTTAGGAATTTCTGCAGAGGATAAGAATATTGTCCAACACGATGTTCCACTATGAAGCATAATAGGAACCCTTAAAGCAAGGACGACAATGACGGCGGCTACAAGAACGCTACAAAACAATAGGTTTAAATAGCAAAAACAATAGTTCAGGCCCCAGTTGTTCAAACGATGGATAGCACTATACACCCGATAAATCACTAACCAGTGGATAACTCAATTGGTTTTGCGAGTGTTTATCCGGTGGATAGCGCTAGCCATTGTTTGAACAACTGGGGCCTGCACGCCCTGCATGTGATACATTTCTGTGCCATTCTTGTCTTGACAACGACGTGAAATGATCAAATTTGAGGTCATGTAGAGGACGAGAGCACCTGACAATGGATGTTTAATTTTCTCCCTAAATATCCACACCATTCTCATCAATTTTATTTTTGGAATGTGTATTCACACTTTTCAAGCTGAGCGACATGGAACAGTAACAGGAAATAACATTTTTAGACAACATTGTTGTAGCCGTCATCGATGTCCTTGCTTAAGGTCCCTGATAGTTCTGCAGCACAAGTTTATACATTCAATATCTACCAATATGGAGATCATTTAACTAGCCCAAGAGAATTTGGGTCTGCAAATTTATGATATGTTCTGTAACAAACTCAATGTGTCCTTCACAGCCATCCTTTAGGATGTCGTATGCATTATGCTGCCTGACATTCCAAAATGTGGCTGCAAAGGAAACTAGTAATAAAAATTAACTTAATTTAACTCAACCATTTCCAGGCCGTGAATACTTATTCGGTATGGCGAAATTATGTACAGTCATTGCTGTATTATTTTGCCTTATCTTGTAATAATAATAATAATAATAATTATTATTATTATGAAATCATTGAGTGCACGATTGCAAGTGAAATGATGTACTACCAATAGTGCAGTTATTTGTAGATATTTTAAAAATTATAATAGTTGTTCAACAGCGACATTATGTAATTACTATATACATCACTGTACAATATGTACAAATTAATAATCATTGTCTGACATTGCCATTTTGACTGTGAAAGAGACTAACAAAAAGTCTGTCCAATTCAAATGTCAAGTTTGAAAACTGGCAAAGGATAACACAACCACTCATGCATGGACTATCAAAATTCAGAAAATAGTGCAGGTTGAAAATCCCACAGTAAAAATAATGGACCACTGCACTGTTAAAAATTAAAAGAGAACAAAATACACTGGTACCATAACAAGCAAAAAACATCACAGACTTGTTTTCACCTGATTACTAAAGTTCCCTTTCTTAGAGATGGAAAGAGTTAACTAATGAAACACTCGCGGCATGGACTAATTAATTAACCCATTGACTCCTGGAGTGAGACTTACAGATTTGAATTAATGTTAGATGAGGAGCAGGCATTATATTAGCTCAATTGACTGGTGAATGTTGACAGCGAGAGGTTGCAAGTTCAATTCCCAGCAACTTCAACATCTGTTGTGACTTTGTGTAGATTTAAATACCTTTAAAATTGAGCACTGAGAGAGGGAAGGGGGTAAAGTGTGCACATCCAGTTGACTTCCATTGATATCAGCATTGTAGCTGAAGGAACAGCCGATGTTAAATAAAGTGACTTTACCTTATTTTAAATTACCTTTAAAATGTGCAGAAATGAAAGTCAATTTCAACTATAGTATTATTCTAAAAATTAAATAAATAAAAAAATCCAATTTGTGCTGTTTTTGGCATTTGCACCATTCACAATGTGTGGGATTGAGGCAAATAAAAATTTAAGTTCACGGGCACTTATATTTACAGTGACAAATAACAACGACAAGGCTACATCACTATACACACACTTAATTTTACACGGTAAAAGCTCTATATCTTTGACTGTAAAATTCTGTTGTGGTGTTGGTTATCTCCAATCCATTCTCATCTGTCCTAATGGGGTATCCTTCCATTTTACGAACATCTGTAAATCTGTGAAACCCAGCTTTTCGTATTGCCTCAAGGCCAATATCCCTATAAAAATTTTAAAAAAAAAAAGTTAAATCGCCTTTTGTCGGAGTTCACATAATCATACTATAAATAAAAATAATTTTCTTTATATTCTGAAATTAACGTGCACCTAATTTAAGAGTTAAAAATAGTAAATTATTCCTTAATTAAGTACCACCCTGGTCAGAGTTTTTCTCTGTCCTTGTGTGGGCCCATTTCCATCAGTAGGGCTATCGCTCGCATGTTTCATATGGGGTGGAGACTTACACTTTAATCAAAAATTTGGTTTTATCAACGGAGTTGATAATGTAAATTGGCCACCGTACAGAGATTCTAAAAGCTGACGTTTCGAGCGTTAGCCCTTCGTCAGAGCGAATCTCTGTACGGTGGCCAATTTACATTATCAACTCCGTTGATAAAACCAAATTTTTGTATACTACTTCCCCACCGACGCAGCACTACACTTTTATCAGTTAAGTCTGTTCACATATAAGTGCTACACGGCCAACGTTTGCAAAAACGTAATCCTTCCCTATTCCTTAACTAAACTCACCCTGGGTGCCAGAGGAATTTTCTATCCAAGGTCCAAGACAATGCTGCGCGTGTCGAAAGCAAAGACCGAGTTTTTCAGTCCACCGTCATTGCCTCCAACTCGCGTAGCACTCTCTAGCATGCGAACGCAGACGTATTTCCGGCGGTCGTTTCTCTCCCCCGAAAAGGGAGAGAAACGACCGCCGGAAATACGTCTGCGTTCGCAGGCTAAGCACTCTCTCGGTCCTTTCAAAAAAAATCCTCTGGCACCCATGGTAAAGTGAACTCGTTCGATAAACTTGATTAAAATATTAAGATCCCTTTTTTTACGCTGAGAAACTTAGAAAACCTGGACACTATATTTTGCCATCACATAATTATTTTGCAGTGCAAAGATTCTTTGAAAACAATGTTGAGTCAAACTCTTTCGGCTCTTTAGAAGGTCACATACAATCAAAGCTTTCACCAAAATACAAAACATTTTCCACCCATTTTGAAGTTAAAATGGCCCTTATTTCTTCGGAGAAATTTTCATCACGGTATGTTTTGTCTATTTATAGTTCTTTTGTAAATCATTGAACTTTGCCCATAACAACAAGAGCTCGAAGCATTGTTGTGGAACATCAAACAAAGCTCGAGCGACATTTGCAAGATAAGCATTTTATTTTTTACAATAAAACGGAACAACGATACCAATATCAAAAAGCCTGAGACTTTGCCTAAATTAAGCCACAAAAATGCAATACTCAAGAAGAACAAATTTGAATTAAAGCACAAAACTTACGAGTCTTCGAAGCCCCAACAATCTTCTGGTTTAACTCCAAGTCGCTTAGCAGCCGTGAGAAAGGCGTCTGGTTCGGGCTTGTGGTCTTCGTAATCTTCGTTGCCCAGCACAACATCAAATAAGTGATCAATTTTCGCTAACTTGAGGGCTAAAATCAGAACATAAATTACACGTTTATGGAACAACACTGATATCTTTTTGTTCTAATCGAATAAGCACGTTTTTTCAACGAAGAGTGGTTAGCAGGATGCGAAGTATGACCTCATAAAACAACGGAATATTGAGCTGAACTTTGCACAAAAACCAGCGAGAAAATGGCACAATGTTTAATAGATACGTTTATTATTTCGATAATTCACGCATTAACGGCAATAATTCCCCTCGCTGTTTTATCGAAAATACATGTACGTGCTAAAGGCGTCTAGTGTTTTCGAGCACTGAGATGACCTGCTGAGCCGACCAATATTCTGACCATGTTCACACCCCCGTCATGCCTCCAACTTTTTTTCCGGTCTTCGGTCGCTAACAACGTCAATAAAATTCCGTATTCGAATTGTTTTTAGGACTAAATGCACCCTATTTTTACAAAGTATACACCAAAGAATGTTAAAAGGGTGCAATCGAGTCTTAGCAATCCATTCAAAGGAAATAAGACGCACGAAACAAGCGCGCACGTAACCATTGTATTCCATAATGGACTTTGAACTCAATGACTCTGTTTCCAATGAATGAAAACACGCTTCGAAGTAATTCGGGAGATCGCGCCAGAAATCGTTCCTTTTTAATGTTGACTCTTTGAAAAATGGAATAAAACATATATTTCGAATCCAAAGCACAACGATATGTTTGGGTATTAGTGGAACTTTCCACAGGGGACTGATAGGGGGCGGCGGCTGGGGTATGATCTGCCACCAAATATAGTTCTCGAAGAATCAAAACAAAAATTTAAATCTTTTTCGCTTGCGTCTTTTAACACCTTCAGAGTAATTGTTTTTTTTTTTTAAGCACTGCTTTCGCCCCTATTAGCGAGGTAACTGACTCAATGTAAGATTAAAATTCGAAATAATTATTTAAAAGCTTACCAGTCAAAACTTGCGTTCGCGAGCTCCCCGAAGCCACTGCAGTTGGAATTCCCATTTGATGAGCCTCTTGTGCAAATCGTACAACACACTGGATGGCTGTTACAGACGACAAACCTTCCAAGAAGTATTCTCTCTTTCTGTCGTAGATAACGAAGGGGTCGAGTTTGATTTTTTGTTGTTTTGCCAACACGCGAATAATTTTCTTTCCGGGCACTCCAGCCAAGCTGTAGAAATCGGTTTTACGAAAGACAAGGCCAGTTTCCTTACAGATTTTACACCACGCTTTCCAGTGAATTGGCATGGTATCCACAAGTGTCCCGTCGCAATCAAACACTAAGGCCTTGACGTCTTGGGGCATTATACATGACTCAGGAATCATTTTAGAGACCGTCACGTCCTACTCGATATCAGTAGTTTGTATAGTCGTAACAAAGATGAGTCCTTGTGATTGAGTCGGATCGGCCACTCCTATGACAAGTGAAAAACCTCAGAGATCTCACTCAACCCCTTTCTAGGGATCTACATCGATAAAACCAGACCAATCGATCTAAGAACAACAACTAGGGGTTGAGCACTCCTCTCTGGAAAAACACGACTGCAGAGTGCTTTTCCCTTGCGCTAAATTTACATGCGTCCATAATTCTGACGTCATCTTTTTGTTTTGACTGACCAATCCGCTTTTATTATTGTTTTTAATTGCAAAAGAAAATACCAAAAAGCTCGGAAAAAATGCTTGAAGGTTATTCTCTAGGTTTTCTGCTTCTCACAGTTCCTGGAATTTTTTTAGCTCTTTGTTGTCGCGAATCCAAAAACAATAGTGTTGTAATTAGAGCCCAAGTAAATATCATTTAATGAATGATATTGCATGTACCGTTTACTGATGATCGATGGAATGTGAATACTTCACCAGTGCCTCTTTGAATTACGAAACACCCTTTGCAGTAATGATTTGTTTTGTTTTCAAAATGGTTGCCATTAATACAGAAATAACTGAAAATCATACGTATTTTTTTTGTGACAGCGTGATCTTCCGCTATTCAATAGGATTTTTATTTGCATAAGGCACTTGTGATGAAATGTTAATCAAGCCTTATTTTTGGGTGCTGAGATTAGTTTTTTAAACGCTAGCCGGCACGTTGTCAGAGGCTCCCTCAAGAACTTGAACGCTGAGTAAATTGTTGGTCTTTTTTGATGAACAAAGAGTGCCAAATTTCGGTGTTGGCTTATTGACTACTTTTGTACTTTGACCCTTTGATAACAAACACCCCCTAATCAAAATACGTATTGTTTGCCGACGCTGCGAACCAGCTTATGACGCTTTCGTAATTTTCTTCCTACATTTCCTGCCCCTCCCAACCCAATCAGTGAAGAGTTACTGTGTGTGTATTTTGTTCCTCGTAAAAAGCTTGAGTAAACCTTACTTTCTCCTCTTATTCTTCTTTATCGTCTTTTCTTCCGGCTGATCTTTTCAGTTTATAAATAAAGGACGCCAACGTTCAGTTGACTTGAGTCTCGTCACAACGTCAGTTCCAAGAAATAGACAAAATATTTATACAACTGGGGCATTCCTGGCATTCTCGTTCCCAGAGCCGCGATCCTTTTGACCCGGTGGGGGGGCTGCTCCCTTATATGGACTATATAGGTATGTGCGGCCCCAAAGGGTATTTTGAGCAAGAGCCGATACAACACAGATTTGATTTTAGTGGTGTACTATATTTCGGCTGGCCAAACCAGCCTTCTTCAGGTACAATGAAAGTTTACATTGAATTGCTTCTATGTACATATAGATATAGTAAATGGATGTTGACGTTTACAATACTGGAAAAATGTGATAAAACATGGCAATTACAAAGATTTTGAATTCAAGGCACGGAAAAATAACGGAAATCACTCAAAATAATAAACTGAAATCTGATACGTTTCTTCGCGGATATTAAGACCGTTGGGATCAATTGTCCTGCCTTTTAAATTAAAAAAGCTTCCCTGGCCTTACAGATCGAGTCTCTGTTAGAAAATATTTTTTCGATAGGAATTAATTGCAATGCCTTGGAGAGGGTGTGGGGAGAGTCGTTAAGTTGTCTGTTGCATTCGTCAATGTACCAGGTTTTATCCATAACAACCGTACCGGAACCCTTGTCTGCTGGTTTTATTCAAAATCTTTGTAACTGCCATGTTTTATCACATTTTTTCCAGTATTACGTCAACATCCATTTACTATATATATGTACATAGAAGCAATTCAATGTAAACTCTCATTGTACCTGAAGAAGGCTGGTTTGGCCAGCCGAAATATAGTACACCACTAAAATCAAATCTGCGTTGTATCGGCTCTTGCTCAAAATATTTAGTTTCTCAATTTGAAATAACGCCGATCAGATCAAGCCACTGATCCAACGTACACCGACAGGAAGATTGTACACGGTTGCTTGCTTCAAAACCCCCAAGGGATATGGTTTGTTAGCCGTTTTGGTCTGACATGGAGTATCTATTTTGAGAAACTAAATATTTTAAGCAAGAGCCGATACAACGTAGATTTGATTTTAGTGTACTATATTTCGGCTGGCTAAACCAGCCTTCTTTAGGGACAATGAGAGTCTACATTGGATTGCGTCTATGTACATATATATATAGTAAGTGGATGTTGACGTAATACTGGAAAAAATGTGATAAAACATGGCAATTGCAACGAATTTGAATTCAAATACTAAGAGACCATTTTGGTCTGAAATAGGGTATGGTTTCAGCACTCCAGTCTTGAATTGGGTGTGTTTTAGAAGGAGCTACTTCTTCATCATGAGGTGGTAATCGATAAGACCAACAATAAAATTCCAAACAAAAGCCCTTCTCAAATTATTCCGTCAACCGTGTTACAGCTGAAATAGGTCTGAAATAGGGTATCAAATTTTTGGTCAGGTCTGAAATAGGGTAGGAAAAATTACAGATGTTGGTCTGAAATATTTAGTAGTAAATATTTTGATAAGTAAATATTTTAATTCATAAGTCCTACTTATTTATTCGTAATAAGTAATTAAATAAGTAGTAAATATTTTCATAAGTAAATAATGTAATTCAGAAGTAACTACTACTTAATTTATTCGTAGTTTTTAGTTTTAGATAGATGGTATTATTAGTCTTGTAAATATTCTAATTCATAAATATGTACTGATGAGAAAACCGTGTATAAATAAAGTTATTTGATTTTGATTTTGATTTTGATTTTGAAATAGGGTAAGGGTTTCAGGGAGTGGACCGCACACCCCCATCCAAGTTTTCTGGGAGTCCCCCACCCCCCCGCCCCCGGGCTTTTTGGCTTCGGTCACAAGGGCTAGTATCGAGGCTAGTACCAGCGACCTGTGACCTGTCCAATGTGGAGTTCACCGTGGAGTTTAGTGGGACCAACTGCGGGCAACAAATTCCATTTACAATTTTTTACGATGCTACTTAGCACTCCACAAAACTGAAAAAATTGAGGCGCTTTAACCAAAATTCGATGAAACATTGTGCGGCAGCAGTCCAAAAGAATCACAAAAACGTTGCTCAGCTCAAAATATATATTTATCATTATTTTTATTGGTGTTTGAATTAAGCTGCCTGGTACATATTATACGGCCATAAAGAACCGGGAATAATTTCCCTATTACACTACGAACTCTCGTAAGTTCTGATAAAATCACAGCACACGACAATCACAAAATCCTCCTTAAAATAGCCTAATTAGGCCTAAAAAGTTATGGTTCCTAATCTCAGTCTTAATCTGGATCCTAATCTTAATCTCAATGAATTAGGAGCCAGGGTCGTAGCGTGAGATTTTGAAGGTGTACGTACACGAAGAATGTTTCGAGCGACGAAAGCTTGAGCAATCTCTCTTCGAACAGATAGCCCTTTTTTGTTCAAAGCTCTCAGGGGCATGGCGCCAATTTATCTGCAGGATCTTTGCAAGTCAAGACCCTGGGACGCTACTCCCCTGGGTCTTCTCAAGGTTCCCTGCACATGGTGCAAGACCTTTGGAGATCGCGCATTTGCTGTTGCAGTTCCCAGGTCCTGGAACAGCCGTTCTGTTCCTATCAGAGAGAGTGACTCTGCTGGTAATTTTAAAAGGAACTTTAAAACGCCAAACCGGGATGCAACATGTTGCATTCGTTTGGCCTCCTCGTTCGACAATTTTCAACAGCGTCCAACAATGTTGTATTCTTTTGCCAGGCCTGCGGTATGAGTTAATGAAAAGATACTGGAAATACTCAAATAGAGAGACACCAGTATAGTTCGAAATTTAAAAAAACTTGGCCAGATTTTATAACGACTTTAAAAAATTAATGCGTCCAGGGAATAAGGTTTCCAGGATTTGAGCTGTACACACGGGAGTACGCGCGTATATGGACGCTACTACCCTGGGAGCAATAACGTTTTAGGCCCCTAAAACGATATTTGTCAGTTAGTATTCAATGTATGGTGGGGTCATACATGGTCTTTCAGTTTTTCGTTTCGCTCTTTCGGTGTTTGGCTGTTTCGTGGTTTAGTTATAATGCCCTATCAACAAGAGGCTATCCGAAATCCACAAGAGAGAACTCACCCATCAATACACTGAATATATTTATTGCAACGTGTTAGACTTTGCCTTTGACTCGTGTACGTGTAAACAACAACAACAACAACAACTACAACGACAATTTATTTAGGTGTTTCCATTTTTATACATGGCATTACCTATCAAATTATGCAATGG
>NC_090885.1:54643758-54701258 GCF_036669925.1 Montipora capricornis
CAGGCCCTTAACTTAATGTGTTTTTTTTAAATCTATTGTAACATTAGTCTTTTCATTTCTCCAGAACTTGAATCAAGTAAGAAACAGGCTGAAGCCGACAAAAAAGCCATTGATGATCTTGTTCGTGAGCGAGATATTCTTAACAAGGTACAATTAGTTGATGAAAACATAACATATTTACTGCATGGCCCTGCTTTGAGCTTTTTTGTGTTAGTATGAAGTGCTAACCCTTGTTTTGTTTTTGCTAACTGCAGAACTTACTTAAAGCAGCTGGTGCAACACAAAAACAGCTTGGCCTCGTTCGATTACATGAACAAACCAAGAAGAACTTGGAGCAAGAAATTCAGGTCAGAATAACGCTATTTGACTCTTCTGAAAAACTTGCTGGCATAGTGGAGGATGAATGTTTTCGTCTCCCCTAAAAAGCCAGGCCCAGTTTTTTTATTACATCCCCCAAAAGGGGAAACCCTTTTTTAGACATTCATAATAACCTAGGTTGAAACAAATTAACGTGAAAGTTCAATTTGACTGCAACGTACAGTGTACATGTAGTTTACCGGTACAGCTGTTTTATGGAGGACATGAATGTAGATTGGAGGGAGACGTCACAAGATACTTGATACGAATGAGAGGGCTTCAAACTTTGAATTTGTAACGTTTGAAGACTATCCAAGTTTACCAACAATAAGATTGTTCTCTTAGGTGATGTCGAGACTTTCATTAACTTCACAGGGATGAACATGAGAAAAACGTGTTGCCAAGGCCATCACGTTAGTGTGCAGGCTAACCCGTCTATTGTTCTTTGTCTTGCAGAATTATAAAGATGAAGCCCAAAAGCAGCGCAAGATTATCTATCAACTAGAAAAGGAACGAGATCGCTACATTAATGAAGCCAGTGAACTCACTCAGAAGGTTCTACAACACATGGAGGATGTCAAAATTCGTGAGATGCAGATTTTTGATTACAAGAAGAAAATCGCTGAGGCTGAGACAAAACTCAAGCAACAACAGGTGTGGTAGCCTTTTAAACGATGTGAAGAGCTGAAGGAAATATAGGGATCTGGGGCACTTTCCATTCGACCAGAAGTTTTTGTTGAAAATTTCGATTATTTTCATGGGGTGTCCGGAAAACTAAGACCTAAGACCTAAGACCCGGAAAACTAAGACCCGGAAACCTAAGACCCGGAAAACTAAGACCCTTTTCATTTTAGTTCTCAAAGCAATCCCTGGGCCGTTTAAAAAGGCGCAAACATATAATAAATAAATGCGAAGGAAATCGGGAATAAATCACGCGCAAAGCAGCAAATAAGCCATAGAAAAGAACGGCACCAAAAAACCCTGTATTCCTGAAAGAAATCTTATGTATATCCAAAAAATTAAGATCGATTTTGAGACGACAAGAAGGCTTTATACTGACGGCGTTGGGAGAAAATCTAGCAATGCTTGATAATTCTTCACCGCAAATCATGTCACGCCAGGCGAGTCAAGGCCACATGACAATCCCGCATTTCATCAGAAAGGAAAAATAAATCGTTGTTCTAAAATGTCTCTCCTGTAACTGAACGAATTGTTCATTTGTTCTTCGGAAATTACTGGCAGTCAGGTGATACGTCCTGTTGGAAATCAACGGCGGAATCTCTGTCGTGAGCGCGTGTAAACAAATAGTAAGGTCAACAGATTGGGACTGAGAGGGGTGGGAAGCAGGAACTCTAACTTGGCGTCTGTGCATTGAATTAAAAGGTAACAAAGGTAATAATGTAAAGCGTATTTACCGTACTTATTCGGCTACAAGCCGAGCTCGGCTAAAAGCCGAGACCCCAAACTTCTTACGGAAAAAATCAACTTGATTGACACGAATTGTAAATGCATAATACTCGGCTATAAGCCGAGACCCACTTTAGGTCTTGATGTGTATTATCGACTATGGAATTTTCGTAATTTAAAATACAAATTGACATTGACTGAAAAATTGTACTCAAAGCAATCAAATGAACACGAAAGATAACAAACAAACAAGCAACGTGATCGTGACGTGACGAATATTATTAAACAATTGTTGACCTCACAGGAAACGTGTCTTCCTGCAAGCTAAGCGTTTTATAAAAAGTTATTCGACTGGAAACCTTACAACCTCGCTCTTTAAACTTAAAATAGTCGCCGAAGCAGAAGCTGTAGAAAATAACTCCGAGATCGCCGGAGAATACGGCATCAGCGAGTCGATGGTTCCGTCGCTGGAGGAAAGATAAGTTTACACGATCTGTGATGGTGCAATCTCGTTCCCAGACTCCTCGTTCCTTCGATGGGTATACCAGGCTTGGGGCGATATTCCCGAGGAGATGGGAAGGCGTTCGTTCAAGACTTGTGGTACCTCTATAACGCACTCGACGGCACAGAAGACGATGCAGTCTTCGACGAGAATCGATCCCGATTATACAACAACACGAACGGCTCCTTTACGAGCCACCAAGTAATAAAAATCCATATTACACCAACAACAACTTCTCTTCATTTTACAAGTAATTTAGTTCGGCTTGTAAGTGAATAAACGTTCATTTGTTAGTGTTTTAATTTGCTGAGAAAATTATTTTTATCAAAAATACTCGGCTATAAGCCGAGACCCCTTCTACCGCTTCAAATTTGCCCATATTGAGTGAGGATTTGTGTAAAAATCGCTCGGCTTATAGCTGAATAACTACGGTAATTGAACGATCAAAGGCTTATTCGGTTCTATGATAAGTGGAACCTCCTCTTGCAGTCGCATAAACATCTCTGAAATTTTGCTGAGCTTATTCAAAAATTAAAAAAAAAATCATGGGTGTCAGTTAGGCCTTGTCCCGAAAGATTAGTACACGGTATTAAGATCTCTGTAAGAATCACATGGCAATGTTATGGAGGGTTTTAAAACATTGAGAACCTTTACATATCAATTTGCTTATGGACATATTAAAATCAAAATATTTTTAGATTTTCAAAACAGAACGAACGTGCTCGGACTTTCTAACAAAGGTCCCCGAGTTCCAGCCGTACAATATAAGTACCAAAAACAAGAATAAAATGAAAAGGGTCTTAGTTTTCCGGGTCTTAGTTTTCCGGATTTTTAGTGGGGAATCCGGAAAACTAAGACCTGACACCTAACACTTAACCCGAAATATTCCAACATAATGGCGGTTGGAACTAAGCAGATTCCCTTAAATTGTACTACATTTGGATGCTGGATCTGCCTTTTTTACGAAAACAGTGCCACCAGCGCGATTTGCAGTAGGGCATGTGACCCTGTGTTGACCTTTGAATTTGTTTACAAGGGCTCGTGACAGAGCTCGATCAAAGAAAAACCCGTCGTTGATTTCCAACAGGACGTAACACCCGACTGGCAATAATTTCCGAAGAACAAATGAACAATTGGTTCAGTTGCAGGCGAGGCATTTTAGAACAACGATTTCTTTTTCCTTTCTGAAATGCGAGATTGTCATGCGGCCTTGACTCGCCTGGCGTGACATTCGCGGTTGTGGCGTGAATAATTATCAAGCAAACGCTGCTAGATTTTCTTCCAACGCCGTCATTATAAAGCCTTCTTGTCGTCTCAAAATCGATCTTAATTTTTTGGATATACATAAAATTTCTTTCAGGAATACAGGGTTTTTTGGTGCCGTTCTTTTCTATGGCTTATTTGCTGCTTTGCGCGTGATTTATTCCCGATTTCCTTCGCATTTATTTATTATGTGTTTGCGCCTTTTTAAACGGCCCAGGGATTGCTTTGAGAACTAAAATGAAAAGGGTCTTAGTTTTCCGGGTCTTAGGTTTCCGGGTCTTAGGTTTCCGGGTCTTAGGTTTCCGGGTCTTAGTTTTCCGGGTCTTAGGTCTTAGGTCTTAGGTCTTAGTTTTCCGGACACCCTTATTTCCTGTGACAAATATCCGGTTGGCCGCTCGAAACCAATCACATCGATGAGTTTTTCCCAAAATGTTTAAGTGCGATATAATATTAAAAATAAAGCAGCAATTGTGCCCAAGGAGAAATGAATCAATGGAACGGGAGTTTTGCGGTTGTTCCGGGATTACGGACCTTCGACGTATACCCAAGCTTCCGAACTTTTTGTCCAGAATATTTCCGTCCCGGATTTTCGTTCCGTTCTATTCCTTTCCCAGTTTTTTTGAAAACTTTTTGTCGAATGGGAAGCACGAAAAAACCAATTGCCTTTAATTTTTTTTTTTTTCGTTCGTTTTACTCCAACTTAGAAGTTTATTCATTTTACTGAGGATTCAGTTAAATACAGGATCGGTTCGTTAAATCGAGTTAAAAGCAACATGAATGATATGTGTCAGTGCTTTTCTTTCATTTGTTGCTCTCGTTTGTGGTATTCTAAACCAGCAAATAGCCAACGAGTAATTTGGAGACTTAAATGGAACTACGTGTATTTGGGTTGCAGAATCTTTATGAAGCTGTGCGCAGCGACCGTAACTTGTACAGCAAGAACCTGATCGAGTCTCAGGACGAGATCACGGAGATGAAACGCAAACTTAAGATCATGAATCATCAGATCGATCAACTGAAGGAGGAGATCATGGCAAAAGAAGCAGCGTTAGTCAAAGAACACTTAGAACATCAGAGAGTAGAGAAGGAGAAGGACGCTCTGAAAGCTGAACTTCAAAGAATGAAACAACAAGCTGCAGAATCCAAGGCCTACATCGAACAACAGGAGGTGGAAGAGAGAAAGCTACTTAAGATCATAGCTGAAGCTGATGCCGAGAGACTCAGACAAAAGAAGGAACTTGACCAGGTAGGGGCTGTTATAGAGCGGGGCGCGCAGTCGAAGGGAAAGGCATCCAGCGGGTTTAAAGTTTATTGTATCACAAGTGAAAAGTGGAGGGGAAGTTGTATACGAGGAAGTGATAACGTAGATGGGAAACTACGACGGGCGAAAGGACATTCGTAAAATCATAGTCCTAGGCAGGATTCGAACTTAAAGGGGCTAGGGCACGCTATTTTAGGCATTTTCAGCACTGATCGATTGGTCATAGAATTAACTAAAATATCAAAATAACTGTTCAAAACTATAGAAGAACTCTAACAAAACACAGGGAAGTCAAGAAGGGACATGGATGGACAAAACTGGAGAGGATTGAAATGGATTGAGTTTGGGTAAATTTGAAAAACGTCGGCCCACCTTTTTTCAAATTTATATCAGTCTATATCAAAATGTCATTTACAAAGCTTGAAAATCATTCTCAGTTGTTATGTGGCCGTGATTTGCAAATGAAAGACTCTTGCTCTGCCGATATGACGTTTAGAGCTCATAATTAACAAAATTAAACAAAAAATTACCTAAAATAGCGTGACCTGGCACCTTTAAGACCTCCGTAACACTACCCATTGATCTACTTTCACTCCTAGGGAGCTAGGTCGTTTATCTAGGTCCTGAAGGGACAATGTGTCCCGCTTGTCTGCGGGCTCTACAAAGTCACAGGCCTACAAACGTTTTATAGTTGCATTTGATGACATAGTTTTGTTTGCTTGATATGCTGAATAGGTGATAAGTGAAAGAGATATACTGGGAACACAGCTCGTTAGAAGAAACGACGAACTTGCCTTGTTGTACGAAAAGATAAAGATTCAACAATCAACTCTTAACAAAGGTTAGTTCTTTGCTATTCAAGCAGATTTTTTCCCCAAGCCCACGGGGTCTGTACCGCACTATCTACACGTATATTCTTCTGCTCTGAAAAATGTAAAATCACCCAGCTAATTGGTGGAATGATTAAATGCCTGTCTTCTTAGTCAAAAATCTAATGAACTTAAAACTGAGCAACAGTAACTTTTCGAATAATGTCTCAAAGTTTTAATGCGGCTTTTTTCTGTCCAGGTGAGATTCAGTATCGACAGAGACTAGAAGATATCCGATTGCTGAAGCTTGAAATCAAGAAACTTCGCAGGGAAAAAAATATTCTTACAAAAAGCGTGTCAAATGTGGAAGACCTAAGGTAGGACAACCAACGGCTAAGAGTCCTTATTGGTTTGGCGTTAATCTTTGATGAGAACCATTTTGGATACTTGATTCACAATTCGGTTTTGTCTACTAAGCTGAGTTAAAGTCAGGGGCCTGATCTGTTTTTGCCAGGTGCCTTGTGTCTTTGTACCGCAGTCAAAGCTTTTGTTACCTTGGTAGCAAGAGAAATGGCATTATAGTCTTGAACCTGGGATCCCCGGATCACACTGCCTCCTAAGGCGTTCTCTTGATTGCAGTGCGTCCGCCCTTTTGAAATGAGCGGCGTGGACGCTGAGTACGAGATTTGTTTATATCGCGTGATGTGCGCAAGAAATTGTGCGCCATACTTCGTGAATGGAAAAAACTCGTGAATTTTACACCATTCCGCCCATGGCTTTTAAACGAGTTGTTGTTTGTTATTTAGGCGATTAATGTGAACAGATTCAATAGCTCATTGTGGAAATAACTGGTGAACGAACATGAGTATTGAGTAAGCACTTATTTTATTTGTGCTGAATATGAACAAATTTGGTCCCTGAATGAAATACAAAAGCCGAATGTGAATAAAAAATATATAAATCGACACTGAATGTGACAGGATCCTTTGGATTAATGTGAATAAAAATTACATCCTAAATTTTGCACCATTTCGCTTACTCTTTACTTCGCGAGTTTGTTTGGTCAATTAAATCAATCAAGCTTACATATCTGAGTACAATGTACAGATGCGTCCCTAATAATTACTGCAAATAAAACAAAATCAAATCGAACATATTGAATCAAATTTTGGCGAGAGAAATTTATGATCGAGGTGATGATGAGAGAGAGATCATCTAGGCGTGTAAACCGTGGATGATTTTGTTTAACTTATGTGTTTAGGCGCGAAGTTTATCACACGCAACGAGAGCTTCTCAGAGAGCGAACTCGTTGCAAAGCCCTGGAAGAAGAGCTGGAAAACCCTATGAACATTCACAGATGGAGAAAACTCGAGGTAAGTGAACTGATTGGGCTTAACTTGAAATTTATTAAGAAGTCATGCGCAAATTTTTGTTTTACAATTTATTTTACAGCGCATTTTCTAACAACGAATTTGTTAGAAATCAATTTGTGGCATAAAACAGTATTTTTGAGTGTGGTGGGAAGAGGGCCCAGTTACTATAAAGAAGAAGTATTTATTTTTATTTGAATCATCAGATCGCTTTGAGCGTAGAGTGATAATGATTTCTTTAAATTAGCCTTTCCTAACAGTCCGAAACTTTCTTACCAGGACACTTGAGTGAAGTGGTAATTTGTAGAGATTGTCTTAAAAAAAAAAAGGTCCACGAATAGAATTTAATACTTAAAATACACATCAAGACTCGTATAGATTTTACTGATAGCCCTTACAGCCAATAACATCTTACCTTGCCCAACGAGACAGTCCTCAGGACTACATTGTTGCGGACGGTCTTTGTTCATCAAGTTATCATATGCATCCTGTGTTCAAAGCATTTTCAATAATGGTTTGTCATGTTACTTTTATCAGGGAAGCGACCCCAGCACATATGAAATGATCCAAAAAATTCAGACCTTACAAAGACGACTTATACAAAAGACAGAAGAGGTATGGTAGCTAAAGGTGTTCAACGTTTGAAATAAGCCCAATAAAAGACGATATTCGTGTGGCACAAATCTGAACGTAGCAACCGCGCGTAAGTTTCACGCCAATCAAGGAAATTCACGTGAGATTGTTGTGGGTACGACCACCTTCAAACGTGGTCCGAAGCACTCGGTGGACGGTCCGAACCGACACGGACCGTTCCATTCGACTTCCGACCGAAATTTCCAGACTTGTTGGCTCAATGGAAAAAACTTATTGTTGTTGACACTCCAAAATAATGTTGAGGCACGACTGGGTTCAGTTACGCTTCTTTGTGCACAGCATACACCTTTTTCCAAAATGGCCGCCATTTAGATATTCTTTTTTATTCAAATTAGACCTTGATGCCTCGTTCAAGGCAAAATATTCTTTTGAATTTTAAGCTTAAGAACTCGGAGGCATCAAGGGCTAATTTGAATAAAAACAATAGAATATTTAAATTGCGGCCATTTTGGAAAAATGGTGAATTGTGTTGGGTGAGATGAGCGAAGTAGGAAATTGTCAGCCTACTTTTGAGGTTATAATCGAAAGGACGAAACATGAGAAAGGCTCTCTACACTTTTTGTCCAGGAGCTTTTCGTGCCATGACCTGCAGCGTGAAAACATCAACACGAGAATGCCGGAGTGAACTGAGTACTATTTCACCAAACCAGCGAATTGCTTTGGCCACTCACAACACAGGCAAATATTCAAATGAACCAACTGATCACGCAAAAACCAAAGTAAAGCATTGGAAAAAAGAACTTGAGACATTCAACTGAATACCATGCAGTCTTGAACAAAATTCGAGTTTTTAGTTTTATTTGTCAAACTCCGTTTGCCGTTTAAGCAAGTACAAAAGAAGAGCTCTTCTCGTCCTCTGTTGTCGGCTTCAAGTTTAAGAACTTCGGGTTTAGTTTTGAATCGACTTTTTTTGTTTGCACGTTTTAGGTCGTAGAAAAAGAACTTCTTATCCAAGAGAAAGAGAAACTGTACATGGAACTCAAGCAGATACTCGCTCGACAACCAGGACCTGAAGTCGCTGAACAACTTAGTCTTTATCAACAAACTCTCAAAGAAAAAACAAAACAAATGAAAGGCATGTCATCTGAACTGAACATGTACGAAGCACAAGTCAAGGAATACAAATACGAGATTGAGAGATTAGCAAAGGAACTACAAGAGGTCAAGAAAAAGTTTTACATGCAGAAAAGAAAAGAGCAGCAAGCAAGGTTAGTGCATGAAACCCTGATTTATAAACAACCGCTAATCCTTGGTTAAGAGGTATCAAAACCCATAGGTTTCCACGGACCTTTGTCACCTAGCGTTCATGCTGGTCAAAAGTGACATGCTTGTTCGAACCACAAGCCTCTAGTTGAAGTGTTTGGAAAACAAAAGTTTTCAGTCCCTCGGAACTCAAAATGGTGGCCATGCGTCGAGCAACCCGGGCCAGGGCGGGGCCGTTTCTCCAAAATCCCGAAACTTTACGGGCCATTTTCGGGTGTCACAATACCATTTATAACTCAAGAACGGAGAGCATTTAATTCCTCAAACTTCACAGTTATTTTTCTTTTTGTTACCTTGAAAACATGTACAAGCGGTTGGCAATTTCACAGATGGCTTTTCGGGCCCTAAAAGTTTTCGGAACTTTCGAGAAACGGACCCCAGGCCCCAGTTGTTGGAAGGGTGGATAGCGCTATCCACTAGATAACTCTATTGGTTTGCTGGTAGTGATTTATCCGGTGGATAGCGTTATCGAGACCAGGTTAATTTACCCGGGATGGGAAGGAAGTGTACCAGAATGTCAAAGTCACGCGCAAAGCGTGAAAAAACGTTTTGCCGTTTCGTTCCCGTTGCTGTCGTCATCGTCGGGTCCTTTGCCTTAAAGTCGTCTCCCACTTTGCCGCTCATGATCAGACGCCTGCTATGCGACTATTGCTCCAGCTAGTGACAGCTTATAAACCTCGCTCAAGCTAGAACGGCTGAGGTTTATATAAAAAACCCTTACTGAATCTGTATGTTTTTTTACTTATTTACGATGTTGTTTTGCAGGGGGGAGGGGGGGGGGGGGGGGGGGACAGCTAAGAAATGCATGCAAAATCTAAAGCGCACGTGCTGAGCGTGCAAAGCCATTGTTTCCGAGTATTATTATTTACGTACCCGGTAGTTAGATGGCGAGAAAAATAACTTCTTAAGGCCTGGTCAAACGCTCTTAACATTTCAACATTGCAACATTGTTGCATGATGTTGCGACATGTGTTGAACGGGCTGGCCAAACGCACGCAACATTTTCATCATTTTCAGCGCAACCTGTTGATGTTTATGTGCCCTAGCCCCAGGCGCTCAACAAAGTGGGCCTAGCGCGCATGCCTTAATGCAACGATGTTGCATGAACCTGGCCAAACGAGTACAACATCATGCAACCTCCAAAATGTTGCACGAAAAATTTGACCGTTTTCAAAATTGGTCCAACATGTTGCAACATATTACAACATATCGCAACAGGGTGGCCAAACGTATGCAACATGTTGCGTTGAAATGTTGCGTGCGTTTGGCCAGGCCTTTAAAGAGCATCCCTTTATTTCTAATTCCAGGGAGCGAGATCGAGCTTACCAACAAGCTGCCGGACCAGCATTCTCACCTCAGAGAACAGATGGACCAAGATTTACAGGGGGAGGGTTTAACCTAAAGCCACCAGCAAAAGCTGTTGCCTGAAAACTACTCAACAATTATTTTGTAAATAGTCCAAACATATCCTCTGTATATAATATTTTAACGATTAATTTTAGAAATGAAAGACTCATACTTGTGGAATGAATGTTTTATACTTGTTTTTGTAATAAAGATCCTCACCTGCTGAACAGGAGGGGATTATCCCCACTCAAGATGACTCGCAATGATCGCGTTTTAATTCTTTAATTCCATGCCTTCGTTTTGTGTAAAACATAGATAAAAACTCTTAAAAGCCCTGGAGATTTGTTTAGAAAACGCGCTTACAAGTAGAGAAGACGTTTCCGAGACTACTCTTCTTTTTTGTTCACAAGATTTATGAAGCCTTAGAGGGCGGCAAAGAGGTACGAGTTCTCTTCCTAGATATCAGCAAGGCATTTGATAAAGTGTGGCGTGCTGGTTTGTTGCGTAAGTTGAAGGCTTTAGGTGTAAAATCGCCCTTATTTCAATGGTTCGAGAGTTACTTGTGTAACCGAAAACAGCGTGTTGTAATAGAAGGACAATGCTCTGACTGGCGAACAGTTCACTCTGGAGTTCCCCAAGGGTCTGTGCTAGGTCCGCTTTTATTTCTTATTTACATCAATGATATTACTGATGATCTTACCTCCCTTCCGTTGATCTATGCCGATGATACTACGCTACTTGAAATTGTTGAAGACCCCGCGGTATCAGCTGATCGTCTTAATTCTGATTTAAATAAGATTGCTGTGTGGGCTGATAAATGGTTGGTAACCATGAATCCTGTTAAGTCTCGTGATTTTACAAAATTGTAAAGAATCTTGCACCTTACTATTTAAGTGAGCTACTTCCAAAACTATCTAGTGAGCGTACACATTATCGTCTTAGGTCAAGGGAAAACTTAACACAATTTTCATGTAGAACTTCTCGCCTTCAAAAGTCTTTCTTTCCATCCGCTACCACTGGCTGGAATTCTCTGGACCTAGATGTTCGAAACTCTGTATCTCTTCCCACTTTTAAAGCTAAATTAAGGTCAACTCTCTTTCCCCATATTTATAATAAGTTATTTGATTTTTCTTTTTCAAGGCGTGCATCTATTGATCACACCCACCTTAGACTTGCTTTTTCTTGTCTCAGAGAATATTTGTTTAAAATTAACCGTTGTGCATCGCCTATTTGCGAGTGCGGTCTTGAATCTGAATCGTTGAAACACTTCTTTTTGTTTTGCCCCAGGTATGCCGCTCAACGTAATGTCCTCCATACCTCTGCTGCTAGTAGTCTCGGTGAAACGTGGTCATCGAGCAGCGATTCTAGGAAAATTATTTTTTATTGTACGGCGTTAAATCTGTAAATTATGATACCAACTGTGCTTTATTTCGTGAAGTCCAGAGTTTTATAATTAGTACTAATCGCTTGTCGATGGCCACTGTTTGACTGTTGAATTAATATATTTCTGGTCATGTAACTTTTAATTAGTACAAATTGCTTTTCGTTGACCACTGTCTGTTTGTTAAATTAATATATTAATAAATTTCTTTGTTGTAATTTTGTGTGTTGTGTGTGTCTGTGTGTCTGTGAGTAAGCCTGATTACTGTATTATTGTGAGCCCCCTTGATAAGCCTAGGTGCTTTTGGGGCAAGCAATGGTAATACTTAGTATGTTTAAATAAATAAAATAAAATAAAATCTCCAGTTTTAAAGGAGACCTGAAGGCCAAAATCAGCAATTTTGCCAATATTGTTTTTGGAAAGCCTAACATCAGTAAAGTTAAGTGTGTTGGGTTATTTCTTCTCGTTTTCTGTTTTTTGAGAGAAAATTACGTTCGAAGTTGGGCTTTTCCCGCTTTCAGTTCGGCCTTTTCAGTATGGGCTCAAAACCTAAATCAGCAGCCTGCCGTTACGTATGATATGGGGAACAGAGATTTGGCAATCAAGAGAAACAAGGTAATCACAAAAGCTGCTGTGGATATTTTCTTCGCGGACTCAATATTCACGACAAACAGTCAAAACACTGCTTCTACATGGGGCGCTCTTGCATGTCTTCCCAAATTTACGTCATAAGCTGCAAAAATGACCGCTGACTCCTCCATTCTGAGCCGTAATGCTGATGGCCCAAAATTGGAATAAATTACATTTTTTTGGGTGGAAAAACGACGGATATGCCAGACAAAAAGTTGAAAACATTATTGTGCATGATCTAAAGTATAAATAAAAAATACTTGATGATCCCATACATTGTTTGTAAAATTTCGAATTTTCAAAGCATCATTGCTTAGAGATTATCTGGTATATCGAGTTTCAAACTTTGCCGGAATAGTCTTCAAGTGAAGCTATGATCCTCGCGGTTATGAACGCAATTTTTGCAATTGCATAAAGAAGCCCGCCTGAAAAATTCAGGACTTCAACGGGGTTTGAACTGAAAAACTGCGTTCATAACTGCGAGGATCATAGCTTGACTTGATTTCATATCCGCAGTTCATATACGATCCATTTCATATATCATTTCATATTTGAATAGTCTGTCGGTTGGGTGTGTAAAAAACCGTAGCCTTGTGTTAATAAGCGAAAACATTACAACGGCTCTCGAGATTGGTTGGAAAAAACAAGGTACGCAAGTGAGTCAGAATGCAACCGTGGGCCATAACAATAGACTCTATCCCTAAACACATTAAAGGTGGTTCCCGTATCGATCCATTGAAATTCGATTGTTCAGAAATAGTGGTACTGGGCAGGCTTTTAAGCCCCGTCCACATTAACGCATTTTCGAAAACCTCCGTTTATATATGACCGCCCACACTAAAACGATCGAAAACGGAGGTTTTCGAAAACGCTTTTGAAAGTGGAGACTTTTGAAAACGGAAGTCAATCGTTCTAGTGTGGACGGCGAAAACGGAGATTTTCGAATACGCGTGATGTCATAATCACATGCTTGCCTCACCTTCCCGCGCGCTAAGATGAAAAACAAAGCCTGATAACAAAAACGCATCTTTAGATCTCTCTATTTTCAGTAGCTAGTGCCGAAAACGATGTGAAAATGCTAGTGTGGACGCAGATCTTTGTGTTCGTTTTCAGGGAACCGGAGGTTTTCGAAAACGCATTGGTGCGGAACAGCTTAACAGGCCCTTAGTCGACTAAATTTATTGCTTTTCTCGACGCACACGTTCTTCGTAGGCCCACCTTGGCTTCCCTGGTTGTTTCTCTACGTCCCGCTCGTAGCTCCTGTCAAATCTCATTTTGCACATGTCATATCCTAGTCGACCCTTCAGCGAAGGTTAAGAAGTGATGATTTGCTCCAGTTAACTTCAAAATGGCCAGAAAAAAAGTGAATGCAATTTTGAACTTGAAGGTAAAGGGAAAACTCCTTCCACCCACCCTTAAAATAATAAGAAAACGAAACACTTTACTTTAAAAATTTCGAGGACTCGCTTCTAATATTGTGTTAACGTTCAAAGGAAACGAGACTTGAAGACACCTGCTACCGTAGAAACACTTTGCGTGGACGTCTTAAAACTTGCACATGCGTATGAAACTTGGCACACCAAGATAGGAGGCGAATCCATGAGCCTCAGAAAAAATCGTCTACTTCTGCAATCTCGGCAACTCAGTAGAACAAATTTCGAGTGCACAGTCTTTAAAAGATTCCATTCGACCATCCTAATAACTGAGAAAAATCGTTGTTTGGCCGAAGATAATTCTTTCGATTCAAGCGGAAAACAAAGGTCATTGAACAAGAAAATGCAAATTATTTCCGTGAACTAACTAGACTCTGTGCTTTTGTTTTTCAATCGTACAATTCGAAACTCTTCTAATACCTAGGTATTTATTTGGCTAATAATCCTTTTTATACTCTCCTTCAGAAGAAGCAACTATCACAAATGCAAGACATGGAGCCGAGCAAACAACTCAGTAGTCTGAGGAAGTTCCAAGTGGAGGAACTATCCAGCGTAGGGTTATGAAATCAATAAATTAGTTCTAGATATAATCAAAGATCAGTGGAGTGCGTTCAATTTTTAAGGTACAGATTTAATGTTGGCAATGTTCATTACATGACCTAGTATCGCTCCTTTCCGGGTTGCTGCACGGTGTACGAAACAGGAAAATTGCTGTCAAATATTTCGTTGTCCTCGAAATTCAGAGGCATTTAACTTAACAATGTTATGGGACAAAGCAGTCACAAAGGCCATTCAGTTAACCAGAAATGGCCACAATGATATTAACCACTAATAACTAATTAATAACTATTTAACCACTAATAACCACATTATTAACCAAATACATATTTTGCGAAAAGAACTTTATTGAACTTTCAAACAACTGATAATAAAAGTGAGTAACTACGCTAACAAAATTCAACTCAATTTCAAACTTTTAACACAATTCACAAGTGAAAAAAAATCCAAAGAAACAGGTAGCATGATGACCAAAACGCACCATGCAACCTTGGAAAGTCACATTCACGAATTATCCGCATCGACTCAAGGTCGGCAATAATGTCCTTCTCAAAGAAGTATAACCCATTATTATAACTTGCTATCAAATCCTGAAGCCAAGATTAATCTTTGTTTACTTCAGTTATGTTTTGTCCCAAGGAAACATAATTTTTATCCTTGGAGACCGCTTGGGAAATTCGCGCAGTCGTGGTGGGACAACCTGCTTCGGAACCAGCCAGAGATACTTTAAAATCCCGGAAAACGGCATCAAAATTTGCTTCAACATTCGTCCGATTTTGTTGAACAGCCATGTTGAAACCGCGTTGAAACTTGAATCGATGTTGAATGAGTTTAAAAGCGTTTAAACTTTGCTTCAGCAAAAATTCAACACTTCGTTTGTTAACGCGAATGTCGAATGAAGTTAAAATCTTTCAACATTGTTGGGTAAGCGTCATACCCGTATCCATAGTAACAACCGCGGATGCAGCCTGGGACGTAATACAAGGCCTCTCGTGAAGCTTTGTTGAAATCAAATGTTGATGATGTGTTGAAACTGTTTGCCCACCCCAGCAGTCGACATCGTTCAACAAAATCGAACGGGTGTTGGAGCCTTTGCCCGGGCCCTTATCTCAGTCTGAGGCTACAAGCCATACGACTTATTCTCTGAGAAGTCATTTTTTATGAGGTTCAGTTAAGCTACGAAGGACAGGAAGCCGCAATCTGACAGAAACCATTTAAAGCTTTACCTACTGGAAACCGAAACCGGTTGGGGTTAAATTAAGTGATACAAACATTACATAGCAATGACTTTGTCAGAAACAGACTGAAAGCCTCCAACTAAATCAAGACCGCTCATCCAAAACGATAAAAATAAAGGAGATTTAAGCTATGATAAGATTAGACATGTCCAAGTCTTTCGGTCGATATTTACTAAATATCATTTGAACATAGCATTGCACGCTACGTGGCTCGGGTTTTTTGAGTCGAATCATATCTTCCACGTCAAGAAGAGCTGGAATTCCAACAGACCTGAAAATAAAATGCAAACGTAAGAGTTTACCTACAGTTTTAAATGACACAGTGCAGTGTAACGGTTCCATTTTAGTTCACATTTAATGCTAAAACGCACGCTGAAAAAACGGTGAGCATATACCGTATATTTACCCCATTAAACGCCGCAGAAGAATGCGGCGTTTATTCGAAGATCGTGAGAAAAAAAACAAGTACACGTTTAAGTCTCTGAACGTTGATCACAAGCCTAACAATTACGATTCTATTGGAACTTTTAACGTGTTTCTGTTTTAAATAACGTTTACAAATGATCTACCTTAATTGTTGTCAGTGATTTAAGAAATGTGAATTTGAAATAAACACCGCCCTAGAATAAACGCCGCATCGGACATGCTCAAAGATTTAATAAACGCCGCGGCGTTAATCCACTTAATACGGTAGGCGACAACGAATTCATGAGGCCAAAGAGCAACTACGATACTAACTTCTGTAGACTTCGATCTGAATGATATTGATTAAAATACTCGAAATGCGGAAATTGAAATGCATGAGAGTTGGAGATCACCAATGCTAAATTACGCAGCAACTTATAATTAAGCAATTGGGAAGAAAGCCTGACAAAAATCCAGTCTTGTCCGGCCATGGGTTTTTTCAGGCGTTCGTCCCTTAACTGGGAAAGAGTTGTACCAATGGAAATAATAACCGAAAGCTTAAATGTACTTTTAGCAATGTGCACTTACTCTCCAGTGTCGAACGCCAGTTGAAAATTGTACTCTCTATTTTCCGCTGAAAGTGAAGTGTAGTCAAACTTGTCCGGATTGAATTTATGTATCAAAGCACAGAATGCTAAACCATTACTAAAACTACCGCTGAAATTGGTGATATTTACTCC
Organism: Montipora capricornis; assembly: GCF_036669925.1. Taxonomy (NCBI): domain Eukaryota; kingdom Metazoa; phylum Cnidaria; class Anthozoa; order Scleractinia; family Acroporidae; genus Montipora; species Montipora capricornis. The sequence continues at coordinate 54,660,377 of NC_090885.1, forward strand.
CTGTGGAAGAAAGAACACAAAACTGAGCAAAACAGATATTAAACAGGACTGCTGTCTCCGATGTTCTTTGATCCCAACCAGCGGAATAACTTCAACATGTAACTGAGTGAGAATACAGGGGGTAGGGGAGAGGAGAGCTTGGACACTATGAGCGAATGCTTCTCAAGCAATTATTTTGATTTGCAGGGCACGGCAAATCTGCATAAAGCACGAGCGACACGATTTTGTGTTTCTCATTCAAGCAAATTATTGCTAAAACAACTTCTTCCATTTCTCCAATGCGACGAAATAGGCTAGTTTCGAATTGTGCAGAAACAAGAGAACAGAGTCGAGGTTCAAGGGAATAATTTGCACTTTCCTTTGTTTAGAACAAAACAAAAGCTGGTTATTCATCAGAACCTCGACTCTGTTCTTTTCCTTCTGCACAATTCGAAACTAGCCCATTTCGCCGCTTCTGAACGCTTAACGCAGGTTCTGTGCAGCTCCCATACCCCGAAAGGAACTGATTCGCCTATAAATTAATGCGTCTCTCATTTGAACAGCAGTTATCGCTTAGTCCGCTACAAATCTTGGACTTTGCTCATAATTATTGATCTGATGTCTTTATCTGAAGCAAAAGGAATAGGAGATATAGCTGTCAGATTTCTAATCATCATCAATCTGGCCAAGGAGTCACAAAAACATGGCTATATACAGGTTTCAACAATTACGGTGTCATGGCGTTTTCATAGACCGAACGATTTTCACATTCACACTGACAGTACTAGTGGAACCTCGCTACCCAACTACAAATCTTACATGACAAATTAACTTAAATTATTATCCTTGGCATTCGGAAGAAGCCACTCGGTTGCATTCCGACGTTAGGATGGACGTATGAGCCCAGCGCACCAATTATGTTTTTGTTACTGAACTCTCTTTATCTCCGAGTGGTGTCCAGTTTATCATATGGATTTTTTCGCGAAACGTTTGGCTTACAAATCACTAACTAATTCTTTTGAGGCAGAGAGCTTTCCTCGCAAGCAATTTCCCGCGCTTAAGGACCGCTGCGCGTAATTGTTCCGAATTGTGATAGGTTTATTTGTTTCTCTCCGCCTGCTGTGATTGGTTAAAATAAATACTTGGGTTTCGGTTTAACGGCACCTCGATCAGTTGAAACTCAGTCCACTCACACCACACACTTATCGCAACCCGTACCTCGTATCCTTGTGTGACATCTTTACACCACGTCAGGATCAAAGACGATACAGACATCTGCCTCTTTAGTTGTGGTTTCTTTTTCAGGTCTCTCGGACTGCGGATAAAGCAAACGTAGGCTGTAATGCTATCAACCAAGCGAAAATTAAGGAGTGTGAGAGGGACTCGCCCAGCCTAGCCCTTGGAGTGATGTTATTTTTACGGAAGTCCGTTTCCCGATATGCCTGCAAAGTCAAAAGGACTCAAAACGGCGTTTTCAGTGGCTTGTGGGCGGAAACGAGTTTCAGAAGCAAGGAAGGAAATTGGTATATCATGATCTTGCCTCAAAAACCGAAGTGGGAGATTCTACAATTTCTTGAGAATCTAATGGCTTGTTGGATGAATAATACATTCGACTTTCACGACTTCCGCGATTTCCAACAGCCGCCATTACACAATGCCCGATAGGTTTGTATGACGTCATGCTTTTAAATAATAGCGGACGTCTTGGTAGATAGACTTCCAATCTAAAAATAACTTTTGTGAAATTTACATACTCCGGCCAACGCCCCTAAAATCTCTCTCTTTTCCTCCTTTAATAATTAAGTGTCAACTTAGTATTTGATACAACACTATCACTGGCCAAAGAAGCTTACACTACAGAGCAGGAATAAGATAGATAATGACGTAAAGAAATAAACGTAAAAACAAGCGAGGAGGAACTCTAGGACTGTGAGGTCTCTAGCAATCATTAATCTCACTAAAAATGTAAACTAAACTTCTCCTTTATGGAATCTATCGATTTGAGTCTTTTAGTATGTTTCAGTTTTTCTTCAACGTAGCTTGAAAAGTCTCGTTTCGGTATATTTATTAAAGCATGTGGGTGAGAATGTAAAATTTAACTGTAATCTATGCAGGAAGGAAAGCAAAGTCTTAAGTTTAGTCAAGAGGAGCAGTTTTTGGGTTATAATCATCTTTAAGCAAAAACTCACAACACAAAGATTGAATGACGCTTCGACAGAGAAACAAAAACAAACTTGCTTTCTCCTCCTTAAAAGTATCATGCTCTACAACAAATGCTCGATAAACATGTACAAGCCATCGACCTCTTTGACATCTTTTCTTTGATCTGATACTGCTTTTTGCTAAAGCACGAACGAAAAACGGAAAAGACTTTTGAATTAAATACTACTCATTTACAAACCAAGCTTTTTGTCTTGGCAGGGAGGGGAGAGTGTGTGGTGACGCCGCTATGTGTACATGCATGCGTTATGTACATATTCTCCCACTTACGTTTTGTTAGGATCTGGTGCTTTCTTGAGCGATACTTTCTCAGTCGTAGTTGCTGGACTCGTCAAACCTGATGAACTTGTTGGGCTAGTCGGTGATGGCGCGCTAAACCTGTTAACAGATGTCGGGGTTGGTGGTTTTTTCTGCGTGAACTGCTTCTCTTTGGCTTTTTTCTCGTCCTCTTCAGCTTTTTTGAAGAAAGCCATGCGATCCTTTACAGACCCCATGCCTCCTTTTTGTCCAAATTTAGCACCCTGAAAAAAAAGCCAGCGCCATCTATAACTGAGATCCTCTCTTTCAAACAAAAATTGCAATGGAGCCCCAAGTTTCTCACACAATTCGACCAGATGCGCAAACGTCTCGATTACAAATCATGGCGCAAATTTTCTTCTTCAGATCATCGTTCATTTGTTTGTTAGCCTGCATAACTGACGCTTCAGAGTTTCGATCCGCCTTTGCCCACAAGAGAACTCAGCGAAACGACTTGAGCCGAAGGATATCTAGAACGGAATCGACACTGTTAAGAAGGAGCAAGGTAATTCCTGCGCGGTGAGTGGCACCGATGAAAAATAATCTTTATGACGCCAAAGAACTCTTACTCAGGCTCTGGGCTTACTTTTGAAATCAGCTTAAGACATTTGGGGCTGTTTTGACAAAGTTTACGGCCGCGCCAAATCAGTATGAAATATTGGGAGCTAGCAAAGAGAGCGAAAGTAAAATGCAAATGGTGTTATAATGAAGAAAGACTGAAGAGGACACCGAAGAGACTAAATATTAAGACTGTTTCCAAATCACACAACGCTCAGTGGAAGATATATCATTCTTTTAAAGTGCTCTTTGACATGAAAACACCTCTCGCTACACTTAACGAGTACAACTTACTTCATTTTTAGAAGGTAGAAATGAGTTGGGCCTGGTGGGTTTCTGACTGAGCGCAGCTGGATTCGACCATTGCCTCCCTGATGAGGTCGGCTTGGGTGCATCAGTCCTTGGTGGTGGCTGCCATATCCTCGTTTTGGGAGGTTCCTCTGTCTTGGGAGGCTCTTGCCTCGTAAATCCGAAATGAGGTGAGTCCTTAGGTGTTCGAGGGCTTTCTTGAATGGCCGCAAGTTCAGTTTCACTTCGGCTACTGATGGTGTTATCTTCAATCTTTAGCTTCTCGTGGCTTTCCTTGCGAGAGGAGCGTCGTATCTTCCGATGCTCTTTGATCTGCTCGTCTCCTTCTGAGGTACTCACCAACTTGACCGTGTCACCACTCTTCACGTACATCAGTCCATCCAGTTCGTCTTTCTTCTCGATCTCGCGCACAGATCGCCGCCTCCCTCGCAACCTTCCCAGATTCTGCATTAGGTCTTGTTTGGTCTTAGTATCCTGCTGCGTCTCCACAGGCAATCGATGGTGAACCATTGGCGTAGATGTACCCGTCACGTGCGACGCAGACGAAGGACTCTGCTCTCTACTCCTACACTGATCTAGCTTGAACAATTCTGCCAGTGACGATCTTCGAGACATTCGCTTCGGCTCTCCGTCTTCGTTGTCTTTCTCTGGTTTTAAATCAGCGTTGTGGTTGATTTTTAAATCTTGATTCTTTCTTTGCTTCTCCTCGAGGCTCGATTTGATGTGACGCCGGTTCAAATTGCTCTCGGATGTTTTATCATCCGTGTTGGCGACCTTAAAATTAAACGTGCTACGAGTGTATTTGGATTGTGGAGGTGCAACATTCTCTTTCCTAGCCGGGCTTTCGTCTCTTTTGATAATAATAGCCCGTTCTTGGTATCTGTCTTTTTCTGCGCTGTTCACAGACATGGTAAACTTGGAAGCCATTGAAGGCGCTTTAGTAATATTCCCATTTTCATCAGTTAGTTTTTCTTTCTTCTCCTTCAGTTCTCGTAGTTCGGCTCGTAGTTTTCTTCGTTCGGTGATATTTTTTGTCCCCTCCAACTGCCAAATTAACAAGAAATATAACGTCAGTGGATATCGCACTTCTCTCTCTCAAATTATAAGAGTGCTACAATACTTTACGTATTCCAGTCGCATGAAACTGAAAACAACCGATGTGTTTTTAAAAGGCTTTATATTTAATTTAAAAAAACTACCCATGGCGAAGACGATTAATATTATGCATCTTAACTCTTTAAATCTTTACAGTAGAGACGCATTATCCGTCTAAACTTGGGCAAACATTTGTTGTTCGTCTGGTTATGCGTCTCTAGTATAAAGATGGATAAAAGACGCATTATCCATCTAGACGAAATATCTCTCGTTGTGCGTCTTGAACGCATACGAATAATGCGTGTTGTGCCCGTCTTTATACCAGAGACGCATAACCAGACGAACAAAAAATGTTTCCTTGAGTTCGTCCAGACGGATTATGTGTCTTGTATAGTTCGTCCCGTCTTTACACTAGACGAATAGCGTGAGAGACGCATAATCCGCCTGGACGGATTATGCGTCTCTAGTATAAAAACGGCCATTATCGAAAGCATATGGAAGTCAATTACTCAGTCAAGACAAAGTATATATAAGGAGCGATTTTAATTTGAAGCAACCATGCAACGTCGTGCAGTCGGCCCTAAACGAGGGAAAAGCCGCAAAACTAATTTAGACTGCATGTGATTGGTTTAGCAAGTGCCTACACATTTTTGGGGCACATACGAATTAAGAAGTGCCTGCCAGGCGAATGCTATTGTTTTCGCAGTTAGTATGAGCTTCAAACTTATTAAACTGCAGTAGAGGAGTGATGGCTCCTTAAACAATTGGTCGGTTTATACTAGAGACGCATAATCCGTCCAGACGAATTAGGCGTCTTTCATGGTATCCGGCCAGTGCAAAAACGGAACGAACTACATAAAACGCATAATCCGTCTGGAACAAACTTGGGCAAACATATTTTGTGCGTCAGTTAAATTCGTTAGCAAAACGTTTGCCCGAGTTCTTCCCAAATGAATTAGGCGTCTCTAGTATCAAACACGTTACAACAGCCACTATCGACTGAGAGTCGTGGGCAGTCAGGTGGGTGGGAAGTCTGTATTTCATTGCATCGACAATCTGTCCATCATTTTCGCTTAATCTGCCCTTGTTGAAAATTGATGCGTTTTGAGAAGGTTAAAGAAGCAAGAAGTTTAACATCTTAGTTGCGTTGTTAAGAAGCAAGAGGGAGCTTCTGTAGCAAGGAAATCTCAAGCTATTTGTGTCCGGGGCGTTAACATGAGAAGAGTGGGATCGCAGATTGGCAGTTTTCATGTTTGGTTTATTTGAGCCGGGCTAAGCCATTATGGAAAACGCTTTTGACGAAATGGGTCTCACGAGAACGCGGGTGTCACACATACGAACCCGACAGCACGCGATTAGACTCCAATTCTACTCCTAATTCTACTTCCAAAGTAAAAAAAAACTGGCTTCCAGAGAGAAGAGCCGAGTTGCATTGGTAATAAGTATTTTTTGGGGTGCGTTGCTAAGGATGTAATGGTTAAGTAATTTGAGAGAATTTGGCATTATTTTGGTCAGTTTCCAACTTTTGTAAGCCAATGACCCTAAATATGACGTCATCATACCACACCCATGGTCACGGGACCAATAAAAGAAAACTCTAAATTTGTCTCCGTGCTACGCAATTTGGGTATTTAATCGATGGTTTGATAATTTGTATTCGTTTTTGCATCCAGCCAAGCATGGTTTTCTTTTTATTTTGAAAAATGTTCTTTTTAAAGACATAAACGATACTGAAATACCCATAACTTTTTCAAAAAGATGATTTTAAAATATCAATGCATAGCTATATTCTATATTTGGGGATGAAACGTGCCATATAAAAATAATAATAATTCAGTTTAAAACCGCCGGAAATTTAGCTTTTTTCTCAAGCCGGAAGCCAGTTCGTTTACGCATGCGCAGTTGATCTGAGAACGAGCACGAGAAAGGGCGAGGAAAAATCTTGGATGGAAACAGCAGTTCGTGCGGTGATTTTTGCTTGTGGGTGGGTTTTCTGGTCAGCTCACTATATGATGGCGTCAGTCACCGGAAGTAACATTTCACTTCCCTAGCAACGCTCGAAAAATCCGTCCGTGGGCCCTTGAGGGTTTCTTACAAGAGAGAGCAGAAGCAGGGCGTGGGACGCCGGTATTAGTGGGAGCTTCAGACAACCGCACCTTTCCACCCACAGACCACACACAAACTCACTCACCCGGAGTTACGATGAAGCGCTCTCACCCGCTAATTTAGTGAACTTCCTATAACAATAGTTATTTCCTTAGAGAAGTTAGCCGTGGCTTTTAAGTTTCTATCCATATAGCGATGAAAGCAGCCGTGAAATCATGTCGTGAAGTCGTGAAATTCAAAGAATGACCTCTGCAAATTAACGTTGCTGACGACAGCCAAACGTCTCAGTTCAAGTGATTTTACAGGGATATTAAAAAAAGAAAAAATTCAAAATCTGCGTTAACAAGAATTTTAAGAGGATTTTAAGAGTCTAAGACAGCGATGTCAACGAAAACGTCATTTCAAATTTAATGTAAGTCGTTTTGAAAGATGAATAATATTGCCCAGCGTTAAATTTTGACAAAGTCACCGAAGTTCCTGAAGCTGTCTATCTTTTCTAATTCGCCTTTTTGAGATTTGGACGACGATAGCGGATTTGCAGAGAGCGGTAAAGAATCGACCGAACTTTAAACAGAGCATGCACAGCGACTGTTGTGTCTATTTTGTTAAAAAAAATGTAGACCATATTGTCCCGAATGCAACTCAAAGGCGCATCAATATAACGCACCATATCGATTTCACATCACAGATGAAGCAATATATTTACACCAAAAAATAAAATACAACTTTGAATCAAAATTTATCCACAGTGGGGGTGTAAAACACAACAGTTGCAAACAAACAAAATTATCGAAAAACCCGGCAAAGGATGCAACGGAACTCATAACTATTTACGCAACATTAAGGCCTCGCTCAATCCTTCAGCAAATCGTATCGAAAGGTGACGTGGGCTGGTCTGAAGATGTTCACGTGAACTTATCTGCAAAATGCTCCCTGGATCAGGTCGAGAAGCTTGTTAGCAACAATTTCCTTAGTTGCTGTTTTTCTGTTGCCGGAAATAAAAAAGCGAATGTTATCATTACAATGCACTATCAGATGATAAGCAACAGGAACAAGAGTCTTAAGTACTTTCCGATGACAGCACAAAAAAGTCATTGTTGGGCAAAAACAAGAAAACGTACATGCTTCTCTTAAGGCAAACGTCGCTTATAAATACGTTCAAATACATAACAAGAAAACACCGCGAAGAAAACCAACGTTTGCTGGCAGATCCAGGTCCGTAGAGACCCAGAGCCTGTCCGGTCCAATCCAAAAATAAGAAAATATGATTTAACAATAAAAAAAGAGAAAAACATGGGGAAGATAAAAGAACTTTCGGAATCCGCAGGCAGAGTTAGCAGTGCAAACCAGTCATCATCGCTGTTTTAACCTCTATAGGTGCCATTCTATTGCCGAAAAAATGGACTGCTCTAAGAAATCAAAACTTTACCAAACTCTACAGAATGTTCTCGAAACACATGTCATACATACCCGAGTTTTTGCAAGATGTTTTAACCATCTAATGAACATAGACGTACCGGTGTCCGAATATTCCTAGACGGATGTTTCTAGAATCAATTCAACATATTCGATATCACTGCAAAACAGTTTAATTGAGAATTTGTGAAATTCATTAACATCGCAGATTGCACAAAACCGGGATCAAATGTTTCCGACAAGTTCCAGTGTGGATTAAAATCGCCGAACTGGGCCGCGGCTTCGAACGATGACCGGCCCATGACACTCTGGGTCTTTAAACTTAGGGTCTCTTCGCACGAGCCCGGGTTGGACACCGACCCGGGTCAGTTCAGCGTCGAATTTTACGTTTACAATAGGCCAGCGGCTGACCCGGGGCAGTTCCTTTTACGCTCGGTTGAAAGGGCTGGTAAATACTTGTCAGTGAGGAAAATGGCGGACCAACCATGCAACCATCAGAATCATCAATTCGTGCTAACGTTATCAGCCATTTTACCAAGTTTATTTGCTTGTGCGCAGCTGCATGGGTTTTTAATGCTCATGCTCCAACAGCAACAGCTCCAAGCCACCCACCGTGTACTTCGATTCTAACAGAACTTACAAGCCAGAGCTTACAAACTTTTGGAAAAAATCATCGAAACTTTTTCTACACGCTCTTCATGCCCATTCGCCTCCGCCATTTTGCTCACGCTGAACCGCAAAAAGAGTGACGTTCAAAGGATCCTGGGTCAGATGTGCCAGTGTTTACATGAAGAAATTTCAACCCTTCCAGCCGGGTCAACCCGAGTCTCGAGTCCCGAGTTCCAACTAGTGTTTTCATGTAAACTCTTATAAACATTTGACTGTGAAACGGTTACCCGCCGCGGTGATTCGACCCGGGGTAAACAGCAACCCGGGGTCGTGTAAAGATACCCTTAATTGATGAGAAAGTGCCAGGAAAGGGTTAATTAGTCAATGCCCAATCTTAACCCTGGCCCTAATAACATCTGCAAATGATTTGCCTTTCAAGTCGTCTCAATAAAGACTATAAACCGTAGGCCCCGTATCACAACTCTTGCTGTCAATATATTAATAACATGGGACGTTAAAGACCGCAAACACTGTTCGGGAAGAGTAGGGGATGGACTTCCCGGTGTCGCAGCCATCCTTTCTGTGGTATATTACAGATTGGGTGTACTATCTCAGTTGGTTCATATGTTCCCTTCTAGGGAGGGATATATTTCAGATCATAAACGTTCATTCTGTAAATTGGAACCACGTTTTTTCCGTTGCAACCAAGTACAATGCTTTTGGAAAGATTTCCAGTGCGATTCTCATACATAATATTTGACAGGGGAATTTGTCCACCTTACCATACAACTGATACAAGATATCGTAATAATTGGAATATTATATGCAAAATGTCCCTCACTAATTTATTTGTTACTTATAGCCAAATTAGATGTATGGAAAGGCAGAAGAAATCATATACACATGAGATTAATGATAGGTCTCCTAAAATATTCAATAAATTTAATTTTAACCATTTTCTGCTCATGTAAATTAAAGGCTGTTTTTCTGAACATTCGAAACCACGGCAAGATCTGTCAAGACCTTGAAATCGTTTGCACCATGGATATTAAACGGCAAATTAAATTTCCCAGCACTTTGACGTCGCATACAGTGGGGTGCTCAAGAGGCTTAATTTTAAATGAATCTCTCGGCCGCGTGTATTGTGGAAAAGCGCCTGATACTATTGGAGGGTCTCTCACATCAAGGTCATCTGGACCGAAAACAACCATTCCTTGTAACAATTCGAGGCACTTAATCCAACGCTTTTGTATGCAAATGTAAACATTTTTCACAGAAATGAACACAGGTCTAGGAAATTCAAGTTTATATAAATCCTGCGCTGACAAAAGTGCAGTGTCAAAAATCGCATGAGGGAAATACTTTGGGGCAATTTACGGGATAAGTCAGGAATATCTTCCCTTCGCCAGCCTGCACTTGTATTTAAACGGAGACTAGCATTAAAAGCATTTCTTTTTGTTTAAAGTCTGTCTTTCATAAAACAGATAAGAAACATTTATTTTCCTTGACTTGACTTGTCATCACAGAGTTACAGAAAACGGAATGAAACAAAAGCTTGTCTGATGTCAATGCGTCAATATTTCTGTCAACAATACGCAAACCTTCGAAAGAAAACATCGATCAAACCCAAGCCTTTCGAGACTCAAAGTGCCAGAAAAAAAAACGAAATTAAACAATCACCTTTACAATGGAGAAGAACAAATTCAACGATCATTAATTGCTTATACGGCAAGTTTAAGTGTCACTTGGCCACAAACCTGTCCAAGACTCCTTGGAGCATGAAAAACTTCGATAAAACAACACGAAACACATTCCGACACTGCAGATTGAACATAAATCGGATTTCCCAAGCAAATAAAACTAAGGTGTTTACACCGAAAAAAAAAATCAAAATGATCAAACCATTCACTGACACGGGCGAATCAAGTGATGGACATCTTGATTTAAATAAGAACATCTTCAATATTAGTGTGAATTGAACGGATACTTTGGGTTGATAGGAAAACAATCGAAATATCGATACTTCAGTTTTCGAGTTAGCAAAGACTATTAGAGGAAGGCTTTAGGTTCGTTTTATGGCGAAATTGTGTACATTCGTGCATGCACTCGCAAAATTGTTTGCAAATTCCCTTGCAAGCCGTCAATATTGGTATAAAAGTTGATAATCTTGATTAGATTCTAACCTAAGCAGAGCATATTAAAATTGCAAATATCTTGGTTCAAAAATACAAAGTTGCATTGTGTATGCATACATTCACCGCACCATTGTAAAGAAACCATGTACATGTAATCTTTAACCATGCGTACGATGATTAAATTAATGCTATTCTACAGCATATGTTGCATATATTACAAAGCAAGAAAATATCGTATCAAATGTAGAAGTAGCAAGGGCGTTTAATATGAAAGAACAAAAGGCATGCTTTGCAGAAGCGATATCTCGTCAACTATGTGCTGACAAATAATATTAAATAGTGATTCCTTTTTGTACATGGCCATTCAACAGCTTAAAATTCTTTTGCTACATTGAAAGAACATCGCTCGGTCGCGTACCGCTGTATCCACTACTGCACTTCAAAGTTCTTACCTCTTGACCATTTATACTAAGGTAGAGAGAAATAAATTTCCCAGCTACGCGAAGTCCGGGCCGGTCACAATTTTAGTACAAAAGAATTTCGCTTACCTTTTGTTTAAGCGCCGATTCCTGGCGATGAATTTCCTCGAATGTGGCCATCGAAAGCGTTCTTCAAGGATTGACCCCTACACCAGAAAGGAGAGAAAATCGAAACAGTTGTCGAGAACGCGAGACTGGGGCACTCTCACGCGCGACAAACATGCACCCACCAAAGAAATGGTATTATCAGATGAAGACACGAATTGAGCTATCACTGGAATGCAAATCAAGAAGCTTGTTTGTTTTTTTATTCTCCTTGATTTAGCGCACAAAGCTCAAAAGCTGAAAGTAGTGTTACGTAGGCGTGACGTCAAAATGAACTTGATCCCACGCAGTACATCGTGACACTTACTGTGAGTAACACTGAGCTGCTGCGCACGTGACGGGCTGTTTCTAACGAAGAGCTTGTTTGGTAGACGTTCGTTAAAATACGCTTTATCGCGAATTAATATCAGTGTGCCAAGTAACTTGCACATTTTTTATTGCAATCAAGGGCACTATTCATGGAGAAGAGCTTGAAAATCAATCATCTTCGAGCATTGTCACTTAATTTTCGTCACATGTCAAATACCGAGACAGCTGACACTAGTGCCTGTGACCTAATAAAAATAGTGACGTTGGAAAATTCAGAGAGAAAAGACATTACAGGTTCTGAGGGGCTACAGCAAGCGCCAATATAGCTATTAAATCGTGAAGGAGATGGGTCGATTCTCTAAGTAATTTATCGATATGTTGCGTTACAGCAAAACTTGGCAGACCCTGTGATACCCCGTTGATAATCTATGTTAAAACCCACATGGAATAATCCACTTAGAATTTTACAAATATTATTCCTCAGTTTCCTTCGTTGTCAATCCACCTACGCTCAAATGTTTACATTCAGCAGATAAATCCATCGATAGTAGTGGTAAATGGTGCAATTCACTGTGTTTTTTTCAAACTGGTAAATGGACATCTCGGCCTTCGTTACGTAATCTTACATTTTCCAGTGGCATGCAAAAATCGTTTTAGAGCAAATGAATAAGAATTCCTCTTTTCTTCCTGTATTTCCGCTGTGCTCTCAGGCTTCCTAAGCTAAAGTGAGCTAGTATCGTACTTTCATGGGACGGATTAACAAAACACTTCTGCATATTAGCTTTGACAACGTCGTCGTATGAAAGTCGCTCGCGTTTTGGCGCTTTCATTGAGTTTGTCCAGAAAGTCTGACTTTTGGCATGTCAGTTAGCCTTTTGTGTTTTGAACTTTCTCGTTTTCGTAACCAAGCGAAAATAATAGCCTTTTCCTGGCCAAGAGTGCCACTTGTAGTTACTCTTTTTCTTTTCAATGGGGCCCCCCTCGGGGATATAGCCGGAAACGGGGATTGAGAAATGTTGTCGCGTACGTGAAACAGCACAAAAAGCGTGAAAATTCTTACTTTTTTTCTTTGTCTTCTGTTCGATATCTGGAGCTAATATGCAAGAGATGAGCGAAAATGAAGCCGAATTATTTGACTTTTGGTAAACTGCAAGTTTTAGGCGGACGTTTTCCGAAAACGCAATACTCAATTGTAGTGTGCCACACCTGGGAAATATCTGATTATACTTGAAATTGGGGCTCGTTTCTCGTATTATGAGATGAAAGAATCCCCGGCATTTAAGCTGATTCACCGCCTTCAAGGACGTTGTTGACCGAAGAGATTAGACAAGAAACCGATAGTGGGAGACGATAACGTTCTGTTCTCATGACAAATCACGGCTTCAGTTGTTTTGTGGGAAGATAACCTAAGATAAACACCTCTCAGTTGCTAGACAGACTCATCTTTAGAAATCAAACTTTTAAAAAGCGTGCGCGGACGATCTGATTTTCGCTCCTTCGGATAGCATCAATTTAACTCCAGGCTACAAGCAGGAAGATAAAGACTAACTTAAAATACTTATGTAGCACTTCTTGTTGTTCTTTTTGGTTTGTTTTTTTTCCTCCTAAATTGTAATTTTCCGTGTCGCGGATTTTTGGGTATGTGTCCTTGACATTGAGCAACGACTTCTTCAATTCGTTCATTCATCGAAACCAATCAAATGCCCTGAGATAGCGGCAGTTTTAAATTTATTGCAAGTGATAGATTTCATAGGAAATAACTGGGGAGACTAAACAGGTGATAACAGTGGCTTTGTTGTTGACCGCGGCCCTCTCTTAGCTAATGTCGCATTCTTCCCGTTTCAATTTTTGTTTGACAAGGTAAAAACTCAATAGAGAAGAATACAGACAGCTTTCCACATAAAAGCAGATATTCTAGGACTACAGTCGAACGTTTAGAGTGATAATTTAACTGGACGAGAGCAGAACCTGTGACATTAGCACTGAACTGAGACAAGCTATGTACATCCAGTGAGCTGATCAGTAAAACTGCAGTATGTAACGTTAAATCAAGGTCAAAGCGGGTGCACGGAACGAACTTTTCATTATTTATAGGGAAGAACGACGCCCAATTTGTTGCTTACACGCAGATGGCCCCGCGGAATATCTCTTTACGCCTTCAGTATCATTGGAAGGTGTTAGCTCAAGCTTGCCACATTAATTGTGACTGAGTCAGTGATTAGCTGTGCGCCTTAAATGAGTGTTTGTCAGGTTTGTCCTATATATGTTACAGCAGACTGAGTTCGGTGGCTGTAAGTTGCAAAACGGGTAATAAACAAGTAAAAATGGTGACAACAAAGATCCCAAGATGAAGAGTGCATGAAGTAAAGAATATCATGAGGAACTTTCATTTGTTATATCCGGATTCTTTTCGACTTTTGGAGAATTTTTTCTTGGGTACTTCTTATTAAGTAGTTTATTTACCGAGGCACACAAGTAAATAACCTGTGTGTTTGCCGTCATGAAATAGAATTTACTGTCATTATTACACCGCGATAAATGGTCATAAATGCGACCGAGTTATTACCAAAACTTTCCTTAGATACTGAACTCTTTCTCTCTGCGGCCGCAGATTAACGATTTTTTTTCTCCAAATCAAATTTGTTATGATTTTCCAAATTTTGTCATTGGCTTATGACCGTTTACTCAATAAATCACTTGAGTGCTGGCAGTATTTTGTCCCTAGACCAAACATTGCCACGCCCTTTTATATCAGGACGAAAAAAAAGTAAGATACAGAATTTATAGTTACAGGAAGTGAAAACAGAATTAGAAATCTCTGAGCTCTTTGAAAAATGAAATAGGAGTGACCACAAGTTTACGAAAAGATTTGATAAAGGTAATCTTTTTGGAGAGATGGGCGCGGGAGATTATAGAGAAGCAAGTTTTATTAATTTATCGATTATTATCAGATAATAACTTTCCTATTTCCATAATGCACGTGCAAATTCCCTATATTACGATGACACATTCATTTTACAATTTGTTAGATGTAGTCTGCATATCATCATGTCAAGCGGTGAACGGGGTAGGAATGCGCCAGCAATACCACCAGCTACGTTGGCTAGTTAGACGCGATTAAATTGTTCCTTTGTTGACATGCAGTATCTGTATTTTGCTTGAAGGAGAACAATGAGAGGCGCTTAGAGGAAACGGGGGCGTGTGGACTTATATAAGAGATGGATATTGATAGAGCTATCAAAGCAGAGGATTTCAAGTGGATTTTAAATTTACCTGAGAAGAGAAGCGGTGGTCCGTGATGCATGCGACGAATTGTCCGACACTTTTCCTCGCAAAACAACTGAGCTTTGTTCGGGAGACCAGAACGTGCATATATTCTTTAATTCTCTTCTTTTTTTTTTTCAATTTATAAGGTCGTATAATTTTGGGGTCGGCTAACCTGGCTGAGGAGGCTGAACGTTTTTCACTTTTTTTATTGGTGATTTGAGCCTGTCTTAACTGACTCTCAGCCTGGGTATGTTCTGGGTATGTTGCTAAACTTTTGTTTAGTCTTAGCCCTAAGGCGAGGGTAAAACATGAAAGCTGTTTTCACGCTACCTAAAATCAGTTTAATTGGAATATCTCGTTCGCATTTCAAGCAATGCAAAAATCCTCATCTCATTTCACAACTCGATGTTTTGGGGTGTTTATGATGTTTTGTAAATTTTTGGCTGATTTTTTGGCATATTCGGGAGGAGATAGTTTTTCTCAAAAGAGTAGTTAAATTTGGGGAAATAAGAAATAGTGAAAATTTATTGTAGTTGAGAAATTAGAATTGGACGTGAAAAATTGGTATATGGACACCCAAACAGTCCTCTACCAACTTGGAGTGCTCTTGGTTGGGGGGCAACTGTCTATTGGTGTTTTTTTTTTTCATTTGACCCTTCCTTAATTTCAGCCTCCTAAAATTTCATTGAAATTCATGTTTACCCCAACCTTAACGTTCTTATAACAAAAAGGTTGCAGTCTTATTTAAAAAAAAAAAAAACAGGGGGGGGGGGGGTTAGGTGCCGTGCTGCTTGTTTAAAATTTCAATGTTGAGAAAACATCTTGAAATGGACAGCCTCTAGATTCAAGTATTTTGTAGAGTCTCCCGCTGCGGTCGAAATGATTACATGGAGAATTTCAGCCCGAGTTCTGAAAGAAATGCTATTGAAATGAAAATGGCGATTACATGGTTTCAGAAACCGGCTAGGATTTTCAGCCCGGCCAAACGGGCTGAAAAATGCGCAAAAAGACCATGTAATCGAAATGAAATCTCAGCCCGGGCTGAAAATGGAAAGTGAGCATGCGCATCAATTGTGTTTTCGCATCTCAGTAAATTTGCGATTTGCGCCCGGGCTGAAATTCATCATGTAATCGCAACAAAATTTCAACCCGGAGGGCGGAGCGAAATTTCAGCCAGGGCTGAAACTCGCCATGTAATCAGCCCCTTAATCTGGGTAGTATCTTGAAAACAAAAGGCTGACATTTTTTAAGTTCTTTGCTCGTTCTTCATGAAAATGTTTTGCAAATTATTTTTCATATGCTCAGAAAATCATCTTCCTCACATGTTATGAATAAACTGGTGGATTGTAGCACAAATTAAACCAGTACCCTTCGTGTAGCTTGTAATTCATTGTTTGTTGAGACCGAGCTTTGAGTGTGACATTTCTATCAACAGACTTGGCCAGACACAAGCAGCTTGTATCTTGACGTTCTTCAGTATGGCATGCAACTCATTTGATCAAAGAATTAGTTTTTAACGATTTAATACGAGCCGGAAGACTTACAAGTATTGTCAAAGAACAAATAAGAACTCCGGGTTCTTATTTGAACGAGTTCAAATAAGAGAGTTGAAAGAGTTCCGGGTGATCTAAATGTTGCTTGCGTCTGTTCCATTCTTCGATACTGGTGCAAGCGGTGTTTCAGAGTAATTAAACAAAAAATTGTGCAATGTCATGGCCAGTTCGCACCAACGTAACATATGTTGGGCCCTTAATTCTCTAAAAACGTTCAGAGTTGAGTGAAATCGCTGATTCTATATAAATTAACTTAATTATGACAAGTAACCAGTTACCTAGAATCACACTCGATGTTCCCTTTGACAGAAATTTAGTCTTTACCCGTTTAAACCCTAGTTTTTCACTGCCATTTCCTCCTTTTTTAGTAAATCAGTGTTTGGACAGACCGGTCTTTATTGTGACCTATTGCAGGCTTATCTTGGATCAAGAGATATCTTGCTCGACTTTAGTAACTTACGCTGCTTTATTTGGTTCGAGTTTAATTCCTAGCGTCGCAAGGTCGCTTCCGGAAGGTTGAAGTAAGCTATTTTTTTAAAGTTTTACTGAAGGGAAAACCGGAAAACGATGGCTTCAGCTCTTCAAACTTAACAGAAATTGGTAAGTTTTACATGCAATCCTTCGATTAATTTTCTTATGATCTAACACTCACCTGCAAGTTGTTATGTTTGTTTACACCAAAATCAATCAATGACTGCGGTCAACTCTGTGGGGTATTATTCGCAGACGTGAATTCACGTAAAAGCCCCGGAAAGCAGTGGGTGGAAACCACTTCCTGACAAATGACAGCTCTGTCGGCAACTTGTGCCACTGCTCCCTTGAAATTCGCTGCTTTAAAAAGAGACGGATGTATCTTGAATTTGTAAAGCCTCTCTCAGGGGAAAAAATAATTTCTTTTCGGGAAGGAAACATCCTTTGAGGCTCGGGCCACTTCGCCAATTACTAATTAAGATGTACCGAAAGGTTAGTCTAGACTTTTCTAAGGGCATATTATAAAATCTGGAGTGGACCCAGCTGGACTCTGGAAAGTCAACCAAAAAATTCAAATTAAAAAAATTTAAAAAAAGCAAAGAGCAAATTAATTCTAAAGTTAGTATAGATATGTCTCTGAGAATCCCACTGGAAGACAAGAAAACGAATGATTTGATTCAGACTTCTAAGAGGACCTTCCAGTTTTGAAGATTGGTTGATAACAGGGTAATGCAACAGCTACCTTTTGTCTTTGGTGGCACTCACCGCAATATCTGCAGTTGTTTATACAGGTGAGATACGTGTTCTTGTTAGCTTACTCTATCAAGCGCGACAAGATTGAACAAAATTCGGGCACAGCAGCGATTGGCCTCCTCATTCTCCACGCGACATTTTTCCTCTTGCACCAACAATACCGCCGGCTACGCAGGCTAATGCATCTATTAATGTTAAGCCCGAGGGCGGGGGGACCCCGGGCACATGTGGGGCATTTGCCCTCTATTGCCTTCCCTGAGGACGGTTGTTTTTTTTTTGCGTGGAGGGATGGGACCAAGTCCCATCGTCCCTTGTGCTCGTCTGTGCGCCGGCCATCTTGGAATTGAAGTAGCGCGGCTGAACCCCTGAAAGACGGCTGTTTTTAATAGAGGTAAGCACTTGTTTTTATATTTATACAAAAAAACTACTTCTCACTACTTATTTTCGTCAGGCTCGCTTTTCGTCAGAGAATCAAGCGTTGGAATTCTATTAAATATTTTCTATCCATTGACTAGGAGAATACCTCTCTTACAGATTACGACCGCCTGTAGAACAGGGATATTACTTCCCCAAGGTGGGGATATTTGATCTGATTTGACCAAATTTTGGGGCCCCACGGTAGGGATTTTGACCAAAAATTCTTCTGAAAAGTCAAATGCTCCACATATGCCCGGGGTCTCCCTCCCCCCCTCCCCTCGGGCTTAAGGCATAAGCAGCGATTGTATTCACCTGTAGTCACCAGAACTCTAATCATCGTTTTTTTCGGTCTTTGAGGTGAGGCTTTCACAGTTAAAAGCTAAATATTTTGAGCAAGAGCCGATACAACGTAGTGGTGTACTATATTTCGGCTGGCCAAAACAGCCTTCTTCAGGTTATATTTAATCGTTATGGACGTAATTTGGATGCAAGAAAATTATTCTCAAAGATAAGCCTGGCAAACTGAATGAATAGAGCGGTTTGCGCTACTTTGCCTTCTCTTAGTCAGAGGTCAAGAGCGGTAATAGCCTTCTTTGCGCCGATTTTGGGATAAAGCGACGACATCCCCGTGACAAGTAGGTAATTTGCGGCTGATCAGTTCCCAGTGTCACGCAACACCTTAGGCATGCTATAGCGATGTTTCTCGTGACGTCACCCTTTGTTATTAATATGGTAACTAGAACCTAATTGGCGGTTGAAACAATGACTTCTTTTGTTCTGTGGTTGGCAAATTTGAATGTCAAAAGAAATGTGACGTCAATGTTTGTAAACAAAAATATCGCTATTAGATGGTTTGACTAACTCATCGACAAAACTACTTATTTTTTGAAGCAGAGAACAGTGTTCCTGCCTGTTTCGTGTGATCACACAGACTTCTTCAGGGAGTTTAAAAAGATAGCATAAAGGGACAACTTTTGTACCTGTGCTTTGTAGTATGCATTACACTCGTGTGAATGTGCGAACAAAATACACCGACAGCAAAATTACACGTAATTCCTGTTATCATCAATCAATCTGAAAACCTCTTTGTAAAAGGTCCACATGACAGTCTGAAGCAAATCATTCGTTTTCATATTTTGCATTGGGATTCTCAGAGACAAAATAAAATGCGATGAACACAACAATAGTAGCTAAATTAGTTTGCCGGGTTCACTGCGTGAGTTCCAAACAAGCAACACTTGTGCCTTTTTCGTCATCCTTTCTGTTCTCCGGCCTACAGATAATGATGTTGCTTATATATAGTAACTTAAGTCTAGAGTGAATTTACTCTTTGTTTTTTTGTTTGGTGGCCCTTGGATTCCAGATCCCAATCCCTGGATTCCGGATTCCGAATAGTGGATCCCGGATCCCGAGTCATGGATTCCAAACTCACGGGTCCACCGAAATGGATCCTTGATTATATCGAAATATGTGGGTTCTGGATTCCATACAATGGATTCCGGATTCCAAAGCCTTACATTTGCTGGATTCCAGAATCCGGATTCCTTTACATCGGGCGAGATACGTATTTCCGTGAATAGATGCAGACATGAGTCGGAAACAAGCAGAATCATGACAGAGAAAACAGCTGACACGTCGATTTTGTAAAGGAAGAAAATTGTTTTCAAAAGTCTCATCCACTGAGTGGAATACAGTAAGTTCAACCTTGGTTGGAACATAGAAAAGTATCGTGGTCCATATCGTGCAGATTCTATAGTAAAACTATTCATGCTCCTTATTGTCAAGGGAATGTTGAAGTGTTTGGGTTCAATGCGGGTAGTCAGTGTCTGGCAATTGGCCATTTTGTGCTCTCCTATACAGTCATTATAAGCAGTTGATAAGTTCCCCAACAGACTTGATGAATGCAGTGAGCGTAGGAAACGAGTTTGGACACTGGTTTATCAAGACATGTGCATTTTATGATCTTATGTTAACAAAATCACCAACAGAAATCAGTTTTCAACACC
This sequence comes from Montipora capricornis, assembly GCF_036669925.1. Classification (NCBI taxonomy): domain Eukaryota; kingdom Metazoa; phylum Cnidaria; class Anthozoa; order Scleractinia; family Acroporidae; genus Montipora; species Montipora capricornis. Next base: position 54,680,461 of record NC_090885.1, read on the forward strand.
ACTTATCAGATTCCAAGAGTCCAGTCCAAGAGTGGGAGTGGCAGTGTCCTACCTCCTTGCCAAATGCTTTTCAAAACTTGAGCACGTATAACTGTTTCGTTTATTTTGACACACTATGAGAATTTCTCTAACAGGGCAAGGGAATAAAAGAGACACTGGGAAAGAAATCGGTCATTTATGCTTAACAGTGACTTGAATTCATGTGATTTCCTATACTAATTTTACACTAGCTTTCAAAGATAGGTGGTGTTTTCAATCACCGTGGTTTGCAGTTTTCAGTTTTCATACGTACTCTTCCCCAAGGAAACTTCCATTGCAATTTCTCTCAAATCTTGTCCTGTAAAAATCTCTGTGCCGTTAAAGGTATCCCGAGTAAACGCTGACTTCAGCATCTTGTTAACAAGTTAGGAGAGGAGCCGTTGGGTTTTTCGCTTTTTAAATCGGTTCTTCGGTTTTGGGCCAAAAAGGTTTGCCTTTCTCGGTTTTGTTGTCTATTCTGGTTTCTTGGTTTTTTAGTTTTTGGCAAATATACGAGCGGTTTCTTGGTTTTCGGTTCGTCATCAGTAATGGTGCCCTTCCGTGACCAAGTGATTTTTATCACGTGGACCACGGCATCTAGAGTTTTTCACTATCGCAAATGACGCCTAGCATACAGCGTATGCGGGTTTTGATCAAAAACGTACATTACGTAGTCGTCCTTTTTTCTCCCGAAAATTGTAGAGGTGTCTGCTTTAAGTGTTTTTAAGAATGATTCTCAAACCAACTTTGGCGAAAATGGCAGAAGTTATAAATTTTCAAATTTTATGCTATTTCCAGTTGACTCTTACTCAGCTCAGTAAAATTCTAACGTTCCTCCATAGACCGATTGCATAAATGGCGGCCAAAAACGTATTCTTTTGTTTATGTGCTAATTAGACTCACTAGCCTCGTTTACATGGACAAAATACAATAGAAATGTCGTTCGAGAGCGAGGCTAGTGAGTCTAATTAGCACATAAACAAAAGAATACGTTTTTGGCCACCATTTATGCAATCGGTCTATGCGGTTTACAATTTCTTCGCACTCCTCAGACTCCTCACTACTTTTTCTAAATACTTTGGAAATCTGTTAAGAAAAATGTCCAAAATCTTACAGCGCCTCGAAAGCCTGAGTTCAAATATTCGAAAATTCTAGCCCCCGCCTGTTCCTCCTTCCGAACAGGTATTTTATCGAAAATACTCGTTGGGTGTCCCTGACTTAAGAGTTGGCCTACGTTTCGTCTTTTGAAGGAGCAAACTGAAAACACTTTATACCATCCTGATGGTATGCTCAGCAATCGCAAACGTCTTACATGAAACCTCCCTTGCATTTGTGAGAGCCAGAAAATGATCTTTCTTTCGGTCTTCTAATCGCCTTTTGGTTTTACCAACATAGAAACTGCCACAGTCCCAACAGCATGTTTTGTACACCACCTTCAATTTTTGGGATCTGCTAAGACGGTCCTTTCAGGGAAAAAAAGACTTATCTTTTGAAAAACGTTTGGCAGCGTTTTCAAATCGACCTAGTTTCGCCAACAGTCTCGATTGGTGTCATGTAAACAGAAGGCGTAACCGCATCGAAAACGATGCGGTTGCAAATGAAACCGTGACCGCGTTCGTGTAAACGCAGCCTTAATTCGCACCTTGACCTATCGTTGTTTTCGTATTTGTTCTGATTCTTCCTTATTATGTTCTTGATTTAATGAGATTGAAAAACTATTATTACAAAATCATTAAATGGGCATCCCAAGGGCATTCTTAGTTTTAACATTAATGACGTCCTTTACAGAGTAAAGATGTCTTTCGGCTGGTGTCAATTCTTGTATTAATATATTCTATGGTTTCGTTAATCTTACGGTTGTGGAGCGTTTTTGAAACGATACGGTTTCATCTGTCGTGTAAACAGCGAAATCGCATCGATTTGAATACTGTTACTATTTTGGCGCAAAATTTGCATCGCTCGATTCAAAATGGTGAAATTAGCACGTAATGCAGCACTCCCTTACACCATCACGACTTTGATTTTCTGGTGAAACGATTCCGTACGGGTAAACACTTCCAAACCACATCGATTTTCTTAGGAGGCAGTGCGGACCTGAGGTTAAGGCACTTGCTTCGAGATCCGGAGATCCCGGGTTGAAGACTCGTTCTGACCACTCGTTGAATTTGTTTCTGGTAGTCCCTGCATGGTTCAACTCCTCAGCTGCACTTGTAGATAAAACAAAATTTTTAGTTTCTAAAGAACCTGTGGTACTGCGTCGGTGGGAGATTGAAACAGAAATTGATTTTATCAAACGAGTTAATAAAGGTCGAATAACCACCGTGAAAGATTTGGAAAGCTGACGTTTCGAGCGTTAGCCCTTCGTCGGAGCGAGCTAGTTTGCCTCCGGCCAGTTGGGAGTCTTAACTGAGTTGTTGTTGAATGTTCTTGTCTGTCGTGATTGTGTTTCATTGGCCCTGAAGAGCCCCTACGAAACCGTGTCAACCGTGTAAACGCTGAGTCTTGTTCTTTCGAGCTTTCGTGGTGTGAAGGAAATTTTCTCTTGAAGGAGCCTAATTGGCGACACCAGGGCCGATCCAGGAAATTTGTAGTTGTCTAGCTGACAACTGAACTATAACAAACTGAAATTAAATGACTTTTCTATGATTAAAACACTTTTTGCTAATTTCCCCAACGTTTCTACGTTTGGGATGCAATGTTAACATTCTATGACTGTGTGGTCCCACTGCTGCCTTTTTCGCACCCTCCACCCTATCATGAGGAATAAACATCGACAGGATTATTTTGAATCTTCCATGCAGTAGTTCTTAAATACGCAGGGCAGAATATATTTTCAATACAACTGTATCATACTTAGCATACACAGAAAATCATACCGATTTTTCTCAAAAAGTTGAGCGTATTCTTCCACAAACTCCTCTTTTCCAAGGAATACAAAAACTTATTAAACGAACGAATTTACTTGTTTTTAAAGAGTGCTTGCCTTCTTAAATCCATGCCCTAAATCAATCGATGTACTGATTTGAATAACATTAAAAAGGATTCCACAAATACCTGTTCACTCTAAACCAGTTCAAAGTGGAGCGAAACAATGTAAGTCTGAACTTGGTCAATTTTCCAAATATTTATAATTTTCATCAAACTTGTTTATCACCTATGTCCAAACTATAATTTTGTCCAAACTAGTTTTCCAATATTTAAGGACTGTGATAACTGTATTTATTCTGCTGCAAATGTGGTGACCGGGAAAAGAACACTTTGCAAGAAAAAGGGAAAAAAGCTGTGCTCGCGGTTTTTCATAATGGCCGACAAGTAACATAATACAGCAAGTATTTTCTCCTAGTTCGTAAAAGTCAAAATACTTTCACAGTATCCTTTAGTAATTAGAAGTATAGCCCTATTGTCTGGTGGAATCTCATTAGAATTGGCTCACATCTGTCCGAGAAGTGGACACATATATGTTAACTATTTGATAGTAAAATTCCTGCTACGAAGGGTGTCATGATCAATGGCGGTTACCACGGCAACGATACGTCAGCTGGTCCTAATATGGCAGTTTTCGTTCATCCCTCCAGACAACCTACATCCACACGGAAAATGAAGGGGGTGTTAAAAATTTTTATTTCCAGCTTTGCTTGACTTTCTCAGAGAACTGCTCTTAAAGTGCATTTCGTCATCCCAAATGTCATTTACCTTTCGTCGTAGAGATGTAATTGGAATATCCGAGAAAGTTCCAATTTAATAGTCCCCTCATCCACAACGACGAAAAACGATCATGTACAACAATCCATACGGTGCGTTCGTTTGTTCCTCTTATTCGAAGTCTTATCGTATCTCTTAGATAGTACGGGCGATTCAATTGGCCAATTCAACGAGCCGTATTCACAGTACACCAATTTTTTGTTGGCTTGATTCAATGATCTGGAGATGTAACAAATATCTTCAGTTGCTAACCTTGTTTTCTCGGGCGGCGCTATAAGTTACGGCTGCCTGTTTTTAAAGTAGTTCACTCTGTTTGTCTCGTAATGGAGACTTTAAACTAGGGAAATAGGTGGCCGTAACCAACAGTTCCGTCGGCCAACTCGCCATGTAGTAAAAGGTGTACACTGGTCAAATTGAAAGAGATTACAATTAAAGCGGCCATTCTGCACCGGAAGAAAAGCATGCAGTCACTTTCAGTGCGGCCGGGTGAATTCGGTGATTTAGAGGTAGTAAAAGAGGCCAAATCGGTGGCGGAAATTAAAAAAGCGACGATTTGACAATTGTCAGCTGAAACTAGTGTCACACCCGAGCTCCCACGAGTCTCGTATCACGCTCAGTGGTAGAGCATCCGAACAAATAATCGGAAGGAAAATCGTACGTTCGACTTCAACAAAGGAGCACTCGGATTTTTTCCGAATATCCCCGAGTGACCGTCGAAAAAAAATCGCTCTTCACTTGTTTCATTACTTGTAAGAAATTTTTTTATTGCTTCTTTATTGCCGCCTGCCTTTCCTTTTGTTCTTTGTCGAATGCCTCTTGCTGCCTCTTGCTGCCTCTTGCACCTTTAAACTGGGAAAGCAGCTATATCCACCCTTCCTAACAACCTTTTAAATATTGAACTGCGAAGTCCAACAAATTCCAAAACACCTGACTCTCGAAACGTAAGCTTTAGTTTTTCATCAGAAAGCTGTTACGGAATGGTGTGGCATTACTCCTCTTAAAACAGACTGATGCGCCTCAGAAAGTTGGATGAAGGAGAAAATGAGATCAGTTTGCTGCAACAAAAGTTAGACATGTACACAATGTCCTTCTTCTCCGGCCTCTCGAGCTTTCCATTCTGTGCCTACTAAATTGCTCATGACTGACTAACGCCAGTTGTGTAGCTTGGTAAATGGAAAGAAGAGAGGCGAGATTTTGATCGTGACAGAACTTGAATGACATATACACGTAATGATATTCGTTAGCTGTATATGTGGGTTTGTATATAGGTCAAAGTCCTTGTTTGACTGCAGAGGATTATGCTTTCCTCTCCCCCTTCCTCCACCCAATGATTTCTTCAATAATTTATAATCGCATTGGTTCATGGTTCATTTAATTCACAATATTCACAGCGTTGATGGACTAAATAAAACGTAAAACTTAACTTACTTTACATCAAGGGTTATCTATGCAACAGAAAATACAATAAAGGTTTACCAGATGAGTGTGATGATCAAAATTTAGTATCCTAGGCTTTCTATCTGGTTATCGTCTCTTTAATTAAGAATTTAAAAGGAAAATGAAACAGTGAACTTACACAGCCTAAAAATGCATGTGAAAATTGGTAGACGTTAAGAGTATTTTTTTGTAAAATTGTTTTAATTTCAGATGTGAACATAACGGATATACTAAATAATGTTATTTTTGGTTGTTCCAGCACCTTTCTAGTATTTACCCCATAACTGTGCTTGCGTAAAATCGGACGGTGTAAAGGGCAGGTTGCATGTTAGAGCTGCAGGTCATTGTTTTACCATAACTGAAACAACCCAAATCTTTACAAAAATGTTAACCTTCGGCTAAACATTATCTAAAGCAGAGTGTTTAGGCCTAATGTTAGCATTAGTAAAGGTTTATCTTGTTTCAGCTATGGTGAGACAACGGGCTGCAACCTGCAGTTTGCACCCTCCAGCAAAAAATTGTCTATCATTCCTGAGATGGTTTCGTTGAAATCCATGTCTGCCGTCATTTGCAAAACTGGTAGTTTCCTATTCTGGACCTGGAGCCAGCAAGAGGAAGCTGGCACGTAAAAGAAATAAAAATGATCCTGATTTTTACTTCCGCTCACATATTTTTTCTTGGTAAATAATCTGGACCTACGAGGCTATTGCATAAATACATGTTATTTGATGGTTCAACATAGCATACGCGCGGATATTTTGCGAGTTGGGTAGTATTTTTCCAAGATTTATTATTCCACTACAAAAAAGGTGTTTTTTAAAAAATCCATCCTACGTCCTTCAGGGTGCGAACAATGTAAACAGCACAAAAAGCCAACCAAATGTCCTTCATTTGATTGGATAAACAAAATGACGAGTAACAAACGATGGCAAGCTAAACTCTCAGGCTTTGCATCGTGTTGAAAAAAAATTATTTCACTGAAAACTTCCGTTCCGTCCGTATTTTCTCTGTTCTAAGCCGGTCAAACCGGGACCTTACAGTGTATTACCGTCTCATATTTTCCACGTTCCCTTGACCAAATATGGCAACACTGCGTAATAGTGGAAGAATAAAAAATATTTAAAAAGGCCTCAAGAACTAACTTATGTCCAGATATGCACCTAATTAGCTGCACGCCCAATTTGACATTCAACACAAAGTGTCCCTTTAAAGTGCTACTATGACCAAAACATCAATTTTTCTTTTTCTTTGGATTTCAAAACTATGTTAACTAAACTCTAAGTGACCCAAGTTTTAAGCCTTGATTAAAAAAGACACCTGTTTATTTTAACTAGAAATTTCCTATTTAATGGTCCGCCATTGCTAACTTTAAAATCTTGAGAGAGCTGGATCAAGGAGACAATGGTGTCAAAGACTCATTTGTTTAAGAATGCAATGCGTATGTACGCGGATGAATTAATATGTAGCACGGGAGTTTCGAGCTTTCAGACATTTAAAGTCGTGTTTTGCATTTATAATAAGCTGAGTTTACACGCTGAAATTTTAAGCTAGTGAGTAAATGACGTCAATCTTCCCTAGATCCAACCGTCTGAGGTCTAACTGGTAAGTTTGGAACGAGAGTAATGGCGGACCGTGAAATCCAAAACTTACCCTCAAAGTAAACAGCCTTTGGAAAAGAATCAAAGCCCAAACGTTTGCTAGTCAAGTTTTAAGTAATCACACTTTCAAAATCTGAAGGAAAAAGGAAGTGATTTTTTGATCATAGAAGCACTTTAATTAAGTCTTGGCCTTTGCTACCTATTCCCAACAATAACCTTAGGGTGAAGGAACTCTGGGTAAATGCAGGTGGTTATCCTTACTTGAAGAGCAGTATTTGGGGTACACTTTTTGAAGTTCATTGTCTGTATTCCGAGCCACGAGTGACGTTGACGTTCGGGAAAAGAGCAAGGGGACACTTCATGACGCTTATTGAAATCCGCGTGCATCTAATAGGCGGTTTCCGAGTTCATGCCTGCCTCCCCTTCAAAGCGAGTCTAAGTGCGAAGTTTTTCTTGAGGAAAGTAGTTTTCATTCATATGTAAAGTAGAACTAATTACCATCACAAAAACTTCGCACTTAGACTCGCTTTGAAGAAGAGGCAGACATGAACTCGGAAATGGCCAATTAGGGATGTGTGTCCTTATTTCTTGAGGGCCTCCATGGCAACCTACCGTCCATTAGGTATAAACATTTCACAGTCAAGCTATGTCACGCGTGACCAGCACTTTTGAAATCTGAACTGAGTATTCAAAATCTGCGTGCCACTTTTGAACTTTCCTCTCGAGATTCTGAATTCCCGTGGATATTTTCCTTGATATATCGAAAATAGTTAGCTATGAACTTTCGTTTTATTATAAAATAAACGGTGTTTGAGAAGTGCTAACTATTTCAAGCGTATGCACAGCACTTATCCCCTGTAGACAGTGTCTTTTCTGCAGGATAGCACTATCAACGTCATGAAAAACAGAGGCCAAGACTACTATCTGCCAAGCCACTTTTTTGTTGTTACAACATTGCGATGAACACACGTACAGCATCACGGAAATAATATACCGGTATTTTGTAAACCTTCTACATATTTACAGACTTTGCCCTGCCTTTATAATTTAGCCTGAGAAAGGGGGGAAATGATAATATTAAATAATACGAAGTACTCCTTACTCAGCTGAAAGATAGAGCGACTTTCATATGACATTGAAAAATAAACGTAAAAACAGAACGTAAACAAAAATGCAAAATATTTAATTGGCTTATCGAACAAAAACAAACGAGCGCGAATTTTCATTGGCTTAGCGAACGTGGATACAAAAAAAAAACGTCATTTGAAATGCAGTTATATGATTGGACAACCGAACTGTTTACTGCCCATATTAGGAGTTTCCTTGGCGGGAATAAGGAGAAGCCTTGTTTTAATGTTGCCAAACATTGGTCCGTAAAACAAATTGCTAACACTTTTTCAAGGTCATAGAAAGTCGCTCTATGAATAATCATGTTGTTTGTTACTGGCAACTCAAGCAATGCCAATACTTTTTGTATGAGAATGTAACACTGAAAGACAGATGTGCCCCTTCAATCCTACAGGATTAGTTGTGCAAAATCATTATCCAATCTGTCATATATCCAGTAAAAGAGGAGTTCTTTCACCATTTCCTGTTCCTTTTGTCTGTCTGCAATTGCGTTGACATATGGGACAAGTTTCTTTAATTTCCATCCACTTCATTATGCATCTGCAAATTGATAACGATGATGATAATTACAATGGCAATAACAACTATAATGATGAGAATTTCGGTTTACGCATTAAAACGAAACTGAGTGAATTACCAGTGAAAACCATCTTAAATAAGAGGATGAAAGCTAACAAATTCAATCCTGGACACAATGAAAGGTCACTGGCAAGCAGTGATCACCACAGCTGCAACCCATGGGAAATCTGACAGGGTGTGGCAAAAACCTTAAAAATTATGTACAAAATTTAAGGGTGCGTTCGATTGACCGTATTCCGAAATAGGAATACATGGAACACATGTTAGAAATACTTCGTTTTTGCGGAGATTCACATTAAAATTGTCAAACATCTGCCAAAATGCTATTTTCAACATATTTTGCTGCTTCGAAACGCGCCACACATACCGTTTCAATCATCATCACTCCACGTATTCTTATTCCGGAATAGGGTCAATCGAACGCTCCCTAAATATTGGGAAAAATGTGGTTTTTTTTTTCAGAGCAAAAAAGCTGGATTATCAAGGTTTTGTAGGCCATTGTTAGTGTATACAACTCCAGGATATTGGCTAGCTCTATTCTTTGCTGTTTTGTCAGCAGGTATGACGATCCTACCATATTTTCACTATAAAGTTGCAGATGAAAAATAAAAAAAGGACAAGTTCAAATTTCACTGCAAATTTCCATGCTTTTAGTTTGTTCAATAAAAACACAGTGTACAATAATGTTGAAGTAAATTACCTAAAGATGGAAGGAATGCTTGGAAGTTGCTACAAACAAAGTGGCATATTTTTGTTGATGTTTAGAACAAATAAGGTAGGATGATTGTGACCATTAAAATTAGATAATTAACAGGGAATTATATGAAACAAAACATACATGCTGAACTTACTTGCAATGATAAGCATGCCCGCACCTACAAATACTTATGTCCTCTTTATTACGGAAATCATCCAAGCAAATGGCACAGGTCTAAACAAAACAAATATCAAAATCAGGGATTTTATGTGACACAAAACAAATTAAAAAAGGTTGAGTTCAACAACATTTTAATCTTCACTAGGGGAAAACGCCAAGACACAAAAGCAAAAGGTCCAGGCCTTACTTTTCATAGGGTGCATGCCAACAAAGAGTACATAGCGGGTTGGATAATTCAACAGAGGTCCATTAAAACTCATTTAGTGCCAATTAGGGTTGTGGCGATATACTGCAAGCACTCGAAAGTTTGCAATTAACAAGCCATCTTAGACTTTCCATGCATTTAATCCACTCTAGGTAATACTCAAAGGAAAAATCCTTGAAAAAAGCCACAGCCACTATAGCCTCTAAGGAAGACACTTGTACTGGTAAGTTACAAGTGTCCAAGGACCCCTTCCTTCCAGAGAAAGGATACATCCACCTTCCAGAAATGGAAATTGTCACACAACAAAAAAATAATTCCTGCTTTTGGGAAGGGCAAAGAACAAGCAGTACCGTACATTTCATGACAACTTTAGAGGAGTGCATAAGAATTACCATTATTGAGCACAAGAACTGGAAACACAAGCTTCGTAATAATGTGACACCACTCAACTACAGGCATGTAACCATGCAAAGCACAAAAAGCGGTCACGCCAAAATGTAGACTGCAGACTGTGCAGACCGTGTAGACCAGAGGTAAAATATGGTGTTACCCACAATATTATTATTGAGAGCTAACCGTAAACAGGCTAACCTAAGTATTATTTAGGCCTAATTAGGCTTACCGAATGTTATTTAGGCCTAGTTCAGACTAACCGAGTTTTCATTTTACAGATGGTCTGCACACTCTGCAGTCTGGGTTTTTCAGTGTCCCCACAAAAAGGAAGAAGCTCAAGATCTGTCCACCTACCACAACTTCACCGGTACCAGCTTGCAAAGAGACTATCCCTAAAACACAGAAGACCCCGGAATAGAGAGATGTGGAGCAGAAGATAAAGGCATATGCAGACCAAGAGCTACATGTAAGTAAAAGAGAGAGAGTGAGATTTTGAGATGAGAGATGTGGTTTTAATCAAGCAACTTGACATAAGCACCCCATACAGACAAGTACCTAATATTAGTCAAAGCCACAAATTTAACTATAAAGTCAATTCTTGCCTTGTGGACACTCCGCTATTGCAGACAATTGCTATTACAGACAGAAGTTAATCCCTGGAAACAACTCCCCCTATTATGGAATTGGCGACACTTTCTTGTGGTCCCAAACCAACATTTTTATTGTTCTACTCTTGTTACAATGGACCAATACACCTACTGAATGGCAAGTTTGCATTCTGCCATTTGTACTTTCTGTCCACAAAAAATGACAAATATCTGAATGCAATAAAAGGTGCCCACTCTGATTTTCAAAGCACTTCCACCGTACTGTACCGGTATTTGCTTTTGTGGCATCTTAGTTGGTTTTCTCAGTTCAATGTTCTTGACAGACTTGTAGACGTGTAGGCTCAGTTGACAGTCCTTCTTCAGCACACAAGGTCATTCTAGCTATACCACTGCCCATAATGAGTGCATTGAATCTTGATAGCTTCTCCCCATATGAAATGACGGTCCCATGCAGGGGTGTCCACTATAATGAGAGTTGACTGTAGCCATTGATACACCAGTCAACAGAGTAGTCACAACAGAAACAATCTGAGCAACAATGGTGGATTATCAACACCAAGAACAATGTCACCAGAGCAAAGGCATCTGGGTAAATACGGAGTCCGCTTGGCACAGTGCATACAACTCACTAAGCAATATGATTGTCTTTTCCTCTCTCTTGTAAGAACAGAAGACCGTAACATAGACAAGGTTGATTGACACCAGTTTTCAGAGGAAGTTACTGTCACCGTTTAGGTGAGACACCACTGTTTAGTGCATGCCGAGTAGCTGCCATAATTTATCTGGGACTGCATGTATTTGTTTGAGCAGGTTGACGTTTTGGCAGCTATTCAGCTCATGTGGACCTGCTATACCCACACACCCATACACTCACAGAGGACAGCCACAACACTGGGAACTTCATCCCCTACTCTTCTCGAATAATGTGTGGGGTTTTTAATGTCCCACAGGGAACTAATGAACATGGAAGATTGTGAGACAGGATTTGTGAGACAGGGCCTATGGTTTATAGTCCTTATCCGAGAAGACTTGAAAGTCTAACCATTTGCGGATGTAACTACAAAGGCAGCACTTTCTCCTCAGTTATTTTAAGACCCTCAGCACTTGTTGGTCTGGCCAGAGTCGAACTCACGACCTCCCGCATGGCCACTGGTGCGCGGTACTTTGCCGATGATTTTGTTGTAATCACTGCCACCATGTTAGTCAACAGAGTAGTCACAACAGAAACACAATCCGAGCAAAAACTGGCGGATTATCAACAACAAGAACAATGTCACCAGAGCAATGGCACCTGGGTAAATACAGAGGTCACTTGCCATGGTGTGTGCGGCTAGCTAAGATATACGATGAATTAACACAACAACGTCTTATGGTGATAAATAAATCTGTTCAAAGTCATCCCCGCTCACATCAATCCTGCTGAAAGACCCAACTATGAGATGACAAAGACATACCAAGCACATTCCAAATTAACTGCTGGAACTTCCAGCAGTTAATTTGGAATGTGCTTGGTGTGTCTTTTTCATCTAAGGTGACAAATAATATTCTCCAAGCAATGTTGTAGCTGGCCTTGGATAATCACACTGCCAGGAAAGGACCCTGTAGCCAGCTCACGATGTCTTAGTTCTTGCTTGTTTCTCAATAAAATTGCCTGATTAATTGATTGACATTACATGTACTTTTACTTCCTGCCAAAAGCCTAATGATAATAATAATAATCAACACGTGTTTGAGCAGGCTAGTCAAGAGTACCTAGAAGACTAGCAGCTATATGGACCTCTCCACTCTTCATACCAAGAAAAGTAAAGGCCACAAACACGTTTGCTTACCTAGTTCTGCAATACTATATGTGGTCAAGTGAATGGGCGATAGAAGACCTACAAGAACTGGACAGAAAGACCCAAGCAGTAATAGCGCAGAACAAAGGCAAGCACAACTCTGAGTCGAAACCAACCTTATATCTATCCCCAGATTTAGGCAGGAGAGGCTTAAAAGAAATACATGTAGAGATAAAGGATTAAGTTATGAAGATAAAGACCGCACACTACACCACGACCAGTAAAGATCCCCATGTAGATCTGAAGTAGTGAGAACCTTTCAGGATGTCAAGGTAGCAAAAAAGAGTAGACCAGTGATAAAAGATGCCAAGACTTACACCCAGCAATTAAATGTAGATGTAACATTCGACAAACAGCATAAATCCACCTCAGTAACAATGGGTGAGAAGGAACCTGCATTCAAGATCAGTAGTCCAAAGTACATTCAACAAACCCTTAAAGAGGCAACAGATGCAAAGTACAAACAAAAAGTCTCCGAACAACTATGGCTTGGCAACTATGTCACTCAATGCTGGAAAGATAACAACATCTCGAAACACAACTTCAGCCCAATCATGAAGTGGAAAAACATACCTGACGTCGTACTAAGTGTACACACTAGCATTCTACAACAACTCATCCCTACAAAGGTTTACAGAGTAAAGAAACAAAAAGAACAAGGTTTAGATTTAGCATGCACACTGTGCCACAGTGCAGAAGAAACCGTCTTACATCTATTATGCGGCTGCTCTGCTATTGCCCAAACAATCTACAAGACATGATAGAATGTTGAGGCCAATTTACCATGTCTTATTATCAGTTTATAACATGGAAAACGACGACTCCAAAGCATGGTATAAATAAGCGATCCCAAAAGCAAGTACGGAAAACGACAAAGCTAAAATTCTCTGGGACACGCCTATATCTATAGATAAGGCACCAGAGAATGGAGCAAACAAACCAGACATGACGATCTTTGATATGAAGAACAAGGTTATCATCCTAGTGGAAGGAACTGTATGTAATATTGTACTGATCAACGATAGGAACGATTATAAGAAGAGAAAGTATCTGGATTTAAGACTGGGTCTCGGCAAACTCTATCTCGACTACGAGATCAAGCAAACCAATATAGTGTTTAACTTCTTGGGAGATTTCAACACCCCCCTAAAGAGAGAACTCTCTGATTTAGCCCACAAGAAAGGTGTTACTAAAGTGCTAACTAACTGTCAGAAGTGGATCATATCACAGAACTGTGAAATCACCAAAAAATTCTACAGTTTAAGACAATGAAACACATTTTTTTTTTCTTTTTTTAGTCCAGGAACTGTTGCCAATGTGGCCAGCTGGGTTTGATTCCCAGACTATCTAGTGTCACACAGGGCTGAAACATACATTGTATTTCTGTTTGTAAATTCTCTCCGCCCAAAAGGTGACGTCAATTGAAAGATACATCTGACACAATTCAGACTGAAATCAAACTTACGTCACTCTTCAGTGAAGAGCTTGCCAACCATTTCTTTTTGTAGTTTGTCTAAAATGAACAAAGAAATAAAACCTTTTTGGTTGTGATATCAATTTTTAAATTACAAGAGATGTGTATATAGACCTTATTCATCAATGGAACCTCTTTTATCATTCTTTTGCTAATGTGCAAATTAGCCTACCAAGCCTCATTTTAGAGCAAGTTAGAATTTTTTTCAATTTACTGTATGGTATGAAGACTTGGTAGGCTAATTTGCACTTGGACATAAGAATTATCTGTTATACAGACAGGAGTGTTTTACTGGCAATACACTACTCATAAACTTCATAGGAAACTACATCTGGGACCCGAGTGGTGATGCTTGTTTGACTGTGCAAACAGTCAGTGAAAGATTTGTGAAGTTCTCTGAAGCTGACATAATATCCTTCTCTCAAAAACAAGAAAGTACTAACACGAAGAAAAGAACTTCAAACAACTTCAAATTATTCAAAGAGCTCCTTGTAAGTGAAGAAGAAATGCGAAAATTGAAGAAATTCCTGCCACTGAGCTGCAAGAATTTGTGATAAAGTTTGTGCTTGCTGTTAGAAAGAAAAACTGGTGAGTTAAATTAACACTCCTGTCTGCATAATAATAATAATAAAAATTACACAGTGGCTTGAAGATATGAATTTTATTTTCTCGTGTTAAAAACAATTTATTTAACTCACTCGCTGCGCTCGCTCGTAAAATTTTGTTTTTACCACTTGAAATAAAATTCATATCTTCGTGCCGCCGTGCAGGTTGCAGGCTACTGTTTCACCATAGCTAAAACAACCCAAAACTTTACTAATTATGCCAACATTAGGCCTAAAAAATAATTAAATGTTTAAGCCTAAGGTTAGCATTTTTGTAAAGGTTTGGGTTGTTTCAGTAAATTATAGTAAAACAAAAAAATATGCCCTGCAACCCTAACCTGCAACTTGCACTTTACAACCCCTCCGTCTAATCTGCCCTGCCAGATTTCCTGTATTCTTATTATCCCCAAAACCAATCATTGTCATTTACTGCGTCTTCCAATAACATGCAGACTCTTAAATTCAAAGGTCAACCAACAAATGCGTTTTTCGCTACTGACTATGTTGACTGAACTGGGCTCAACAATGTGATTTGATTACTGCGCGCTCGACAGTAGTCGGATGTTCGGAGGAGCCAAACATTAGATTGACGGTTGCAAAAAACACAGTTGTCGGTTGACCTTCAATTTAAGAGTCCGCATGTTATTGAAAGGCGCAGTAATCACTGTTAAAAGTTCAAGTGCTTGAATTTTCATCATTATTATTTGGAAACGCGAAGACTCCTTTTTCAACACCTTCTACCATATTTACATCTGGAGTGGGTGCCACTCCTATCTTGTTTCATGCAAAACTTGACCCCAGTAATACTGGTACTGAATTTTACCAACCTCAAATAAAAAAGAAAGCTGGGTGAATTTTGGAGCGTACATGCACTGATCATGAGTTTAAACCTGAAAAGCTTGGATGCAGTTCACAAGCAATATCCACTCATACACTACAGCTGTATGTGCCCAAAATTGTTAAATTTAAATGTTACAAAATTAATGTAAATTTATCATGATAAAATTTTTATTGTTTATGATTAAAATACCTTTCTTAGTCCATTAAAAGGAGTGAACCTTCTCTGAAATTCAACATGACAATGCGACGAGTTGTCACCAGTCCTAAATGGAATGAAGTTCAACATAACTATAATTAGTACTTATAATTTACTTTTATACAATTTTCTTTCCAGATTGTATTTGGATTGATTAAAATCTTTGGTATCAGTACTAATTATTGAGCAAAAATTAACAGCAGGTACAAAACACAGGCTGCACTAGAGGTTTTTTTTCCCAATATGGAATGAATCCTTAACATTCATTAACACATAATTATTGCTTTAAGAAAAGCATGGATCTGGTCCTGAGATGACATTACACACTGGTTCGCTTTTAATTATTACCGTTTTTACATCAACTAGAAACAAATTCCAATGCCTCTCACTGAGGAACTAAAAATGTATGCACTTCAAATGAAGAGATTTGTCACTACAACAACAACCATTCAAAAATGTGTTGGGTGCATTTTAAATGGTCATCGCTGATCATTATACACTTAATGTATGGTGCTGAGGGAAACAGTTAGTTTTGTTTTCTCGAGAGTCCTGATGTCTCCCTTGACTTCGTCTCAGGAAACATCAGGACTTAAGGGAAAACAAAGTTAACTAGTTTCCCGAGGGACCAGACATTAAGCGTTTTGTTGTATCTTTAGACTTTTCCTTCAGCAATCGCAGTAAAACATCCGGAGCGGGGAACAACTGCGGACTTGTATCCCGGTCAGGATACACTTGAATTGGGGTGCAGGGATGGTGCAGTGGTGAGAGCACTCGCCTCCCACCAATGTGGCCCAGGTTCGATTCCTCGACTTGGCGTCATATGTGGGTTGAGTTTAATTTGTTGGTTCTCTACTCTGCACCGAGAGGTTTTCTCCGGGTACTCCGGTTTCCCCTCTCCTCAAAAACCAACATTTGACTTGTTGTGTTAATTGTTAATTTCACTTTTAATTACAGTGTCCCCAATTAGTGCTCCAGCACTAAATCTACTAGACACTTAAATAAAGTTCCTTTCCCTTTTGATCAGGAGCACATGAAAGTGAAAGTCTACGTATATAACAAGGTGGATTGATACATTTACTTTGTTGGTAATTGTAATGAATTCAATCCCACCACATTGGTCAACAGTTAGCCAACGGTCTGCTAACAATAAGTTACTGTTACCTAGGTTTACTATGCTTGAAATGAGGACACAACAGGATTAAAGTACAGGTCACTTTTAACAGATGACTCTTTACAAAACCTCATTAGGCCTCATTAAGCCTAAAAATGATGTTTAGGCCTAAGGTTAGCCAATTTGAAGGTTTTGGGTTGCTTTTAAAAGTTAAATTCTAAAACATTGACCTGTAATGAGTGACCTCAGTGTTTAAAACCTGCCATTCAGTACAGGCCCAGCATTCTTAAGGATACATGTGTAAAAAAAGACAAGTAAAAAAAGGACTCTGAGGCAAATCATAAACTCTGGACCAGTTCAGTGATGTCACTACCAGAAAACCTGATATTGTCTGCATCGATCAGTTTGTATTCATTAAAACACTTTGCACATTCAAAATTACTGATGAATGAGAATCGTGAGCAAACATGATCGTCCTCCAAAGATGACTCTCAAGACTACAACATTATATGGAATTAATTCACAAGAGTTGGCAGTAGTTTCAAAAGTACTGACAGCTGATGAAAAGTATCGGCTATGTACTGTACTTCAATCAGAGAATTCAGCTACTTTTTTCCACAAATTGAAGTAATTAAAGACAGACTCATTCTAACCTAAGATTGAAAATCATTTTGACAATAATGACAATCAGTTACTCCACTCAAACCAGCTAACTTGAAATTTTACTGAAACCCTGGAGTTAAATGAACCAAAGATCTGAAATTTTACACCTACATCTAGACAAAAGAAATAATTTCAGAAAAAAACATTAAAAGGCAAAAACTCTTTGAAATCTTATTAAAATAGGATGAGCCAGATGAACTACATGTAAGCTGCAGATGGTGCCCTCAAAGGCTGCTGGGGCCAGAATACAATCTCTCAGGGAGTACATAGATACTGTATGATATCCCTTCCAAGGCACCATTACATGGAAGTACCAAAGTCAATGGAACGTATTCAAGTGAAGCTATGATCCTCGCAGTTTAATATGAACGAAATTTTACCAATTGCTTAGAGAAGCCTGGAAAAATCCTGAATATTTCAGGCTTCTCTTTGCAATTGCTAAAATTGCGCTTAACTGCGCACTAGTATCATAGCTTCACTGGCTTTCATATCTGCAGTCCGATATACGATACATATGATTCATTTCATATATATCGTTCCGTTTAATGGAATGTATGTTATTGAATAAAGTAATGGGAGAAGGAAAAGAAATAGGGTTTTAAGACGGAACACAAGGGTTATCAGCTGAGTGCAAACATGTAAGCCATCCCGTGTTAGTTAATGAATAAAAAATGTGACCTAAAATCGCAAAAACGGGAAATAGATTATTTTGCTGCAAATGTTGGGCAATGCATCAAAACTTAGCTCCGGGACCTACCCCACGTTTTTGCATAAACGTAAGAGTCATTTCATCGCATTCTTAAAGAAAATTGTTAAAAAAATTATTCAGTGGAAACTCTTTTTTTCATCTTGCAACAGCATTTTCATAAGTAACTCAAGTCCTACTCAAGGTAAATTTTTGTCAATGTAACAGAAGATATTTTAATGGCATTTTCTGAAATTAAAAAAAAATTACAAGGTCAATGAATAATTTTGAAGGGGTTTCCCAAAAATTGATTTTTAGAGGGTCTTTTATATTAGCAGTGCTGTACCACTGCCATGGCAACCATTGGGACTCACAGACACCCTTAAAAATTGCCTGACAACAGTGACAATAGTGAATTGAAATATGAATTGGATCACATATGAACTGTGGATATGAAATCAAGTGAAGCTATGATCTTCGCAGTTGTGAACACAATTTTTGCAATTGCGTAGAGAAGCCCGGGATTTGAACCCGTGACCTTGCGTGACCGAAGCAACGCTCTAACCAACTGAGCTATGAAGCCACTGACATTAGGAGATGGTCATTTGTGGGTTCTAATGTTCCAGTGAGGAATGAATCATAGCTGCGAAGATCATAGCTTCACTTAATTTCATATCTGCAGTTCATATATGATCCAATTCATATATCATTTCATCGTTGATTCATTCCTCACGACAACATTGGAACCCACAAATGACCAGCTCCCAACGTCAGTGGCTTCATAGCTCAGTTGGTTAGAGCGTCCACAACTGCGAAGATCATAGCTTCACTTGATTTCATATCCGCAGTTCATATATGATCCAATTCATATATCATTTCATCATTGATTCATTCCTCACGGGAACGTTAGAACCCACAAATGACCAGCTCCCAACGTCAGTGGCTTCATAGCTCAGTTGGTTAGAGCGTTCACAACTGCGAAGATCATAGCGTCACTTGATTTCATATCCGCAGTTCATATATGATCCAATTCATATATCATTTCATCATTGATTCATTCCTCACGGGAACGTTAGAACCCACAAATGACCAGCTCCCAACGTCAGTGGCTTCATAGCTCAGTTGGTTAGAGCGTTCACAACTGCGAAGATCATAGCTTCACTTGATAGTGACAATAGTATTTAAGCCAATTATCAAAGTGTTTCCCTTCTTAAAGGGTCAAGAGTATTGCAATCAATTTTTTTCCACTGGCAACCAACTGAAGTCTGTAGAAAACCCTTTTTAGCCTCCTTAACCCATTGATTCCTGGGAGTGAGTTAGGGTTAGGGTTTAGGGTTAGGGTAGGGTTAGGGTGACCCTAACCCTAAAACCTGGGAGTGAGACTTGACAGATTTTACTCTATCTAACGCCAGATGATAATTTATTTACTTGTCAACTGGGGATGTCCTGGGATGCCTAACGAGTCAATGGGTCATTAAAAGAGAGCTGGAAAAATGACCTGATAAATAGACCAGCTGACAAGCTGGAAAATTTGTATCTGACCAGGAATGTCTCCCTGCAACTTCTAATATTAAACTAATCCACTGTAGCTGATTTGGATCATTTTTAATCTACCTTCTGAAGCCAATAATGCAAAAATGAAAACCTTTGCATTTATCCCAATATCCTTATTTGTTATTAAATCTTACCTCAAAAGATAACAGCAGAATGCAAAACAAAGTCCCACAACAAGAAAGCCAATGAAGAGGATTGGCAATAAAAACAAAGTTGCATCACTTAAATCGCTCCCTTTACCCCCCATGACAGGTGGAGAATGTCCACATCACCCTGAAATAAAATTTAGTATCAATGAAAGAAAATTACCTTTGAATTAATAAATCCATGCAGTTTCAAAGTCCAAAACTAGTTAGGGACTTCCTTGCTATAGTCTGTAGTTTTTGTCAATTAATTAAAGAACTGACTAGGTAGGCCAGACATTTTTCTGTCTTTTTATACATAAAGCAAGACAGGATGTGAGACCTTCACAGAAGTGAGGCTATCCTTCCTGTTGGGGCAGAGTGCTTTAACTTTATGGTACTCACTACTGATAGCGAAGAGGTCAACCTACTAGACTAAGTATAGCTGTGATTCGCAAATTTTGCACCAATTTCTCTGACTTCCATCAAGATTTCAGATATGTTTGCAACCAATGTGTCGCTAGTCGGG
Source organism: Montipora capricornis (assembly GCF_036669925.1). Classification (NCBI taxonomy): domain Eukaryota; kingdom Metazoa; phylum Cnidaria; class Anthozoa; order Scleractinia; family Acroporidae; genus Montipora; species Montipora capricornis. Next base: position 54,700,623 of record NC_090885.1, read on the forward strand.
TCTTAGAGCGAGTTTCAATCCAGTGTCATAAAACTAAACCAAAGTAATTACTTTGACCAATCAAAAAACACGGATACAATCCAGTAAACCAATCAAAACTCGAAGTAACTACATGTAGCCGACACAAAGTGCAGGAAAATCTGCATGTGCAAGCTACGATTGGTTTTGGTTTCACTTCTGATTGGTTGAAAAAGTGGCATGAGATCTTTGAACCAATCACTGAGTGAAGTAGTCATAGAGCACTTATTATAAGCAATTTGCAAATTACTTTCGACACTCAATTGAAAACTGCTCTAAAAGTTGTTGCTGTATTTATTACTTCTTTGATCATAACAACGATTGGCAGCAATTTATTCAGTATGGAATCCTGGCATTTGCCAAATTAAATCACCCAGAATGCACCAGATTACAGGGTGAGTTGAAAACACTGACCCCTACTAGTCCATGAACTACCCCATTGGACTACCCAAACGGACTACACCAAAAATACTATTTCAAGTGAGTACTATTGGTCGTAAGCAGCGCCACAATAATTAGTGCTACACCTATTAAAAATCCATTTTAAACAGCGTAGGTCAAAAGTATTTAAGTCTAAGCACCCATTTTTTAGCACTGCAGGAGTACTACAGTAATTGG
>NC_090885.1:54706258-54731258 GCF_036669925.1 Montipora capricornis
TACCCCCAAAAAACATCAAGGTAAAAAGGGGGGTGTTTGAAAAATATGAACACTGTCAAGGGGGGTACCTTTAATAATGAAAACAAAAATAGTCATTAACCAACGTAACACAATTTAACAAAATATAATATTCAAGTGTGTAAAATGGGTTGACAGGACGTGCACGAAAAAACTCAAGGTATGTCACCTTGCAAAATTTTGAGGAAAAGACAATTTTTCCCGCAGATTTTATGTCCGGTTTACGCCGTATTTTCACTTCCGGTTGCGCGCAATATTTAATTCATTCAGCTGACCCGTGCTGTTATGGCGTGTTATGGAGTGTGTAGGTTACGCGCGTGCGCGCAGCTAAAAACCCTTTCGAGCTTCGAGCCTCCTTAATTTGTTTTACTCATTCTTCTGACTTCTGCAGCGTGTATTGGTTTGTGGCCATGAGGTAGGTTGGGGGGGGGGGGGGGGTGTGGCTCTCAAGGGGGTTCCTGAAAATGTTAAATGCAGAGAGTAGGGGTCCTCCAAAATTCTTAGATAGTAGATGGTTTCTCATCATTCCCCCCCACCCCCCACACCCCCAAACAAGTTTTTGTGAACTCTTCTAGTGTACTCTCTTGCGAAAAAATTAAAACACTACCTTTCAACGGGGCCAGAGAGAAAGAGAGAATATCAGCAGTTTTCGTAAAACCGCAACTAAAAGACAAAAAATCTCTAAAGTGGTACGTAGGATTGAGTTCCGGTAAAATTCCGACTGTCTCCTCGAGTTGATGGCAATGCCAATAAAATCGATTCTAAAACAAACTTCCCGCGATTTGCGTCACGTGACTATTTGGCTTGTTGGCCGTATTGTTTGTCACAGTTGTGGATGGACTTTCGTAAAAAAACTTCACGTACAAATGGGGTCCACTTAAGCATTGATTTTCCATCTTACCTTTCCGCCTTTACCCATTAAAGGCATTTCGTAAATTTTACACTCAAGCTTCCCTCGGCATTTGTTTTGAGGTTCACTGGTCGCGTGCACCGTTCAGTCATTGGTCGCGTGCACATCAGACTGCTCGATTGAGTGTAAACAATTGGAACAACTCCCGTTACTACATGCTTTGTAGAGTACCAGTCCAAGATACGCTCCTCTCTATCATTAAGAGTTGCTCACATACAAATGCCAGATGTTTCCATCACATTGTCGATTCAAAGCAACATTTTGTTCGACACTCTTCAGAATTTCTCTGAATTACCTCACTAGGATTGTTTTAATTGAATGTTTGATTACTGAAGTCCTCAGTGCCACTTTAAAACAAACGCAACGAGGAAACCTGCACGTCGCAAGGGCCACTTTGACTCACTTAAAGAGTCAACAAGTAGAATATACTAATTCCGCTGTTCATTCGTTAAGGACATTCGTACGAGGTTTGGTATCAACAAAAATGGCACGATCAAAGGTCATGAGTCTTATGGGGCAGAAAAAAAGCTTGAATGTGAGTTCAACGATCGCTAACAGAACAAAAATCACCGGAATAAGTGAAAAAAGTACGATAATTGTAGAACAGGAACTTAATTTCGGTATCTCAAAAACTGTTTCGTTTATCCGTCATGCAAAAAATTGTTTTGCCCGTTACATTGTATGTGTCAATTGTCCAGTTATCCTTTTTCCCTCAAAAGCTTATTAAACAGGGCCTCTTTTAGCGCGCTGGAAACATTTAATGACGCCCGCTCGTATGTCATTTTGAAAGCAATGTTATTCATGCTTCAACATATATCCGTGGTCTAAAGAAAAACGCGAATGTGTGACAGTCCAGTCTTCAAATCTATTTTAATTGGCGTTGATGTCGCTTTATAGTATATTATAATGATAACAAGAAAGCATGCTATGTTACTAGGTTCCTGAAAAATTGAAAGAAAAAATTACCTAAACGAGCTACTAAATGAATTTAATTGTAAATGAATGACTCCCTTGCATATAAAAAAGTAAATAAAACTAAATGAATATGTCATTCTAAACAGACAATACAGTCAATACATATTCGCGTATTTCTCTTCGTCAAACCAAAAACATACCTTGTGGCTTCAACTTGAAATCAAGCAGTCCGTGATTTTCAAACTGTCTTGCGATTTGCGGACCGAATTCCTTGACGTTCAACTCAATGAAATCATCGACAAGTAAGACAGCTTTAGTTTCTTTGAGATTATTGATGCGTTCTTTCCCCGCCGTTTCCCGCTATAATAACAGTTTTTGAGAACTGGCTGAGATCCTGTGACATGCACATTACGTTCACGCGCAAAGAAATCACGTAGTCTTGTGTAAAAGAAATAATGTAAATCTTAGTTATAAAGTGCGAGATAAAGATAAAATACAATTTGTTCTTCCATGTCAAAAAGTGTAAGATTGTGCAGTTCCGTGGATCATTGTTGTGAATACGGTTTTTCATCATGATAGCCCTTTGTGACGATTGCCAATCGTATTCCGTCGAATAAGTAGTCTGTACAGTTCAACTCGTATATCATGAATTTGTCCGCACTCTTTTTTATAAGGAAGTCTAATTTTGTACCTGAAAACTAACGTTCTTATTTGTTTGCGATGTTTCTAAAGTTACGTGGTATTCAGTCGATAAATCAAAGCGGACGTGACCAGTGGCCTGCTCAGCTCAAATTGCTTCGAAAACTTTTCGGTCCTGGAACGATCTGCAGTGTTCTGCAATGTTTATCTTTAACCATGTTTTCAGGGCCAGAGAAATTAAAACATTTTCAAAGTTTCACGACCGAATCGTTTCCTTTTGTAGATACAAAGCATTTTATGTCACCTGAAATACTCCCAAAAAGTTTCCGGACTTTGTTTTGTTTGCTGATGCTTGTCACGTACTTGTACGAGTTGCTCTGAATCCGTGAACAAGATCTCTTGCCAAATTATATATATTTTTTTACCTCCATTCATCCCTCTCATTGAAGAAACAATTGAACAAAATAAAGCGTTCTGGACTAAATCTATGTTCTTCCTATGTAACTAAACTTTCTTCCTTTTAAAAAGGGTTCTTACGAAAAACGTTAGCTGTTTTTTTACAGTGAGGACACTCGAACCATGAACTTTTGGGGTCGATTATTAAAACATAGTTTAGCAAATGTTTAACAAAACCGCGTTCTAAGCCATTTTCAATATTGCCAACAATCATATCTTAATATTGTCTGCTGCTGATGGTAACAAGGATTGGATTCCAGACTAGACAGCAATTTATCTACTTAAAATATACCGCTTATAAACATATTTGGAGGTCCACTGATTGTCTTAAGCCGCGGCCTAAGTTAGACTTTGTTTAAATAACTGGCCCTTGATATTTGTTTGTACATTTTTTTTAGTGACTATAGAATGTGGGCTCGTCCTTTTGACAAGAGTATTTAATGTTTTTACACTTACAAAATGCTATACATGTAACACTATACATCATAAGAAGAGGCTTTACTTCTTAGTCGTCGAAAAAAAAATGTACACAAAAATGTCAAGTGTTCATGGTTCAATTAGTGTCCTTACTGTAATGGTATTCCCGGTTCTGTTTGCGGACTTTTCCTCGTCTCAAGACCATGTTTCATGATCGTCTATGTCTGTCACAAGATTTCAAGATATCGTCCACGTGCAGTGATCGACGATAAACGATTGCTCAAATAGTCAAGGGCACCCAACGAGAATATAGTTCAAAACCACTTAAACATAGCATTGTTTACCGTATTTTAGTATTTAAACTGTAGATATAGGCTCATTTTTATCCCCTAAACATTTTTCGTCTGTTCGGATTAACTAGCTGAAAGTCTAGTCAGAAAATTATAGGGATCCAAACTTACTTTTTCGAAAATTTTAGCCAGAAAAAAGGCTCCCGAAAATTCTAGTTGACCTTTTAAGGTAAAAATCCGTTAAAAATGGGCAATTATACCATTTTTTAGATGTTCGAAAATCCTAGAACAGGCAGGCAAGCAAGAAATTCTACAACAAATGTTCCGAAAATTCTAGATCTCAAATCGTCTTCCGAACAGATATTCTCCGAAAATTGACGTTGGGTGCCCTTGAATAGTGCCACTCGGGGTTGTCAAAACTGAATATAACCGGAAGCACGTGAGCGCGAACATAAGCAATACTATGCTTTGCGCGCATAGAACACATGGCAATTAAAATCATACAAGCTATGTGGAAGAGAAATACTCCTTGCATCGAAATCAGTCAAGAACGAATAAATGAGTTCCGGGAAAGGTGACGAGGACATGATTCCATCTTAGTAAAGACACAGAAACTTGAAACTCGAGTTAAGTAACCATTTTTAACGTCGGTAACTCATAACAGTAATTCAACTGACAAACGCGCTCATTTTACTCCCCCTTCTCCATCAGTGTTCCGTTTTAGGGGTATTTAAAGCTACTTAGCTACACAGAAAGGGAAGAAGTCGAAAGAAGGATGCAAGATCCGGGAATCGAACTCACGACCTCTTGCACCAAGGCCGCGCACTAACTTACTGTGCCATCCAACTAAATTTGACAACCATTCACAGTTATGTGTAACTGTTTACCGTAAAATCGCACAGTTGCGAGGCCAGGCGGTGTAAAACGTACACTGGAGACCAAAGTGCAGATTAATGATCAAATGAAGACTGAGTGGTAAAAAATCTAATCTCTTTTGCAAATGTTAATCTTAAGCCTCATTACGCTAGAGAACAGGATTTGGGTTGTTTCTGGCCGCAATATGCATCTTAGGGTGGCCGCTTGCGAGACCACTCTTATCTGCCAGCTTGTGTAGCGGAAAAATGTTAACTAAAGGACACTTTGTGAGCTGACTAGCTTTTCGAGCCTTCATTCGTTCTGCTAAGTCGACACTAACGCTCACAATTGAAATCTCTCTTACGGTGGTTTATTTACCTTTATTTTATGAACGGGAATGTGTTATCACGGGGAACTAAAACACGCGTTGCATATCACGACGAACCGTTCGAATGTAGTGGCAATTCATTCGCGAACCTAATGGTGTACACTGTATTTTTGGTATGTAACACGAGTGGTCACATTGAGCAATGACGTCACGATTCCAGCCCAGTATTTGCATTAAGGCCTGCGTTTCAGTTCGAGGTCGGAGAGGACGCTCAGTGATTCCCTCGTTACCGCGGCTTCGCCACTTAATTTCCACCCGCAAAGGAAAAAAATAACCTATGGCACCCAGTGTACTCGAAGATGTCAATTTTATGTTCTCGAGGCTAACCCTATGTTAGCATCGGCAAGGAGTGCAAGTACCAGAACAAGTACAACTTGTATTCGTTCTCGAGTAGTGCTGTGCTCGATGTATTTCATCCGCGGAGTCAGTCAGGGCAGGAGAAAAGGCGACGGAAGTTTGGTCAGTCTAGAGTTAAATGAGAGACCCACCGCAATCAACTGAAACACTGTGAATAGACGCTACCTACTGGGATCAGCATTAGGGCCGCTACAATTCAAGTGTCACTGCTTCCTACATGTGGAATATTTTTTTCAAAGAATACTGAATTTTTGACTAAAGGTTTCGATTATTCAATAAGGTAATTAAAAAAAAAAATCAAGATTGCCAAAACAGTGGAAAAGCAACGAACCAGAGTAGTTTAATGCTCGAAGATTATTACCCAAAGAAAACATATAAAACAACCAATAATAACCGAACGTTCCCAACAGTATAAAGCAAACTACCCATCAGCATTGTAAAGAGCATACAATTTAACGAAACAAATTGTGTTTATAGGTACAATGAACAGAACTTGAAATTCTGTGCTTATAAAGAATCACGCTCATCTCGATGGGAGTGCCGCCTGGCACTAAGGTTTGCATCACATGAGAGTAACACAAGGTTCGCAGCCAATCACTGGTTAGGCCTTAATGGCTCAAGCAATAGTAGATAATTAGGATGCGGTGACCTGTCGGAAACGCATGATATTAGCCTCTGAGACAATCCACCTTCATAACAGCGCTGACAGTCCGCTACGCAAAAGGCGCCTAATATCTATCAAGGAGGGAGTGAACGTTTTAACACCAGGGCAGTGACAAGATCGCATTTCTCACATTCCCGACAGGAGAATGCTGACATTTTCAGCGTATTCTTTACTCTGCGGACCAACCCCTGCCAGCTTTACAGGTTTCAATGTCGGGTGCGCCGGTGTCCACTCTCTCGGACAGTACAAGTCATTGAGGCACAGCCAGATCAAGTCTGGTTCCACTGATGCAAAATCTTTGAATGTTTCTAAAGCCACCTGAAAAACAGAAAAAAGAAGTGACAGCAAAGTAGAAGTTGCCTTCCTCTCCAAAGTAACATTCTTCAATAAATATCTACATTTGAAGTACGGGTTATAAACGAAAGGTGGAAAGTGATCCTCGCATTTAACTGGACAATTTAAGCAACTATCTATTTTTAGTATCTCCCAACTTGTGGACTAAAACAAATCGTTCATTTTAATTGGCTTCACTACAAGAGGACTATAGTAATAGTCCTCCAGTAGCGAAAAGCGTGACGCTTTCTTTCGTTTTATTCCGAAATCAATATTTCTTCAACTTGCATTTGCTAACTTTATTATTGCATTTTCTGTCCGACCAGTTGGGTTATACTAAAACAATTAGACCCTTCTCCCTCAAGGGCCCCGGGTCAATAGCTCATTGAGCTTTGCCTCATGGACTTGACAGCAAGTCAGTTGGGTCGTGGGTTTGATTCCCGTTGGGGTCACCTGGCTTTTCATGGTGTCTATAAATACTGAGGCAGTTGCTTAAATTGTCCAGTTAAGTGCGAGGAATTTTCTTTTATTTTTTTGTTCAGTTTCTGTCAGAGCTTCGAGGAATTTTGCACTTACATACAGTTCGAGAATCAACATTCTGTTGTTTTCATCACTGTGAAAAAATTAGGCCGCGTTCACACAGTACAATTGTAAAACTGAAAATAACTCTTAAATTACGAAGTGCGGGCTGTTTGCTGTAAAGAGGCTTAACTTCTCTCGAGATTGCTTGAATGGGATCTACCAGGAGCTAATGAGCTCCTGGATCTACTAATACACCTTGGTGGCTTTGAGTTATGACAAGGCGGTATAGGTATCCAGCGAATGTTCCAACGTTCGCACAAATAAGACATTCGCTAAAATTTCGACATCTGATGGCTGTCACCGATGGGATTAGGAATCGAGTTCCTTCGACGCCCGCAATCGAAGGCTCTGAGAGCCAACTCAGTCACGCGTGTAGCAATCACTTAGGTGGTTCCGACGCTCACTTAAGTATAACAACAACCAGCTTGCTTGCAATCCTGACAAGATTCTAGCGGATTGTCATGTTACGACGTTTTCTTGTGTGACCCATTTTCCAGAGAATTCGAGTAGAAAGACGCCCATACTACCAACAACTTAGTCCGCAAAAAGGCAAAGTCGTACACGATCAACAAGTGCACGTAGCTTACACCTGTTTTAGAAGCATGAAGTGACTGAGATTATTGCCACTCCCCCCCCCCCCCCCAACCCCATACCCCATGAGATGTCACTCCATCGTAGTGTTACTTCATGAATGGAATTTGACAAGAAGACTGAACGACGACTAAACCAGTTTTAAAATGTTTGTACGGTTAGCGTGGCTCCATGTTATTAAGGGAACTCCTAATGGGACGAATTTTTAGGCCGTCAAAAATTGGACTGGTAGCGTGTGAACGTAGTATTACTTCGAGCGCTATGACGGCGGTACCCATTGATACACCCACGTGAAGATGGACAGTGTGGAGCAAAGTTTCTTGCCTAAGTTAACAAGTTAAACGCGACGTTTGAATGAATGTCGTACCTAATTCATTTGCGTAACGATAGCTAAACTTACAGTAACTCCTTGAAGCGACAGGTGCTTCAAACGTTGCGCTAACGTCCATCTTAACTTCATGAATTGAATTTGACAAGAAGATTGAACGACGATTAAACCAGTTTTAAAATGTTTTTAATTTTAGCGTGGCTCCGTGTTATTAAGGGAACGCCTTAAGGAACGAATTTTTAACCGGTCAAAAATTGGACTGGTACCGTGTGAACGTAGTTTAAGCTGCCAATTGGCGAGGGTAGATCAAGCAAGCGATTTTGAGAAAGGCTTCGGTGCCATGCATCACCAAAGCACTTAATGTGTCTTGCCCCAAGAATAGTGAAACGTGAGGCAAATCAAAATCGCCTCGTTCGTTACCAACCTCTTGCAATTCCTTAGGTTGTCGAGCGCTAAGATACTGACAACACACCCAAACCGCTGGACTGAGATTTGTATCACTGATCTCCAACTGCCTGCACAGGATACCCAAGCTTCTCAAGACAGTTAACTGCAGCTTGAAGGTCTGGGACTGAGAGTAAAGAGGGCCTGTCTTGATGCTGACTTGAGATTGCTTATCTAAGAACTTGACTAGAGAGGGGAGGGCATCCTTAATGACACGGCGTTGCATAAAGGTGCCTGATGCTCCGGCCATTGTACAAAGAACATTAACAGCTTTGATTGCAACCACCTAAATGAACAAGATTGGATGCAAGAAAATCAACAAGACTTGCATTCACTTGAATGCAAAAGAAAAATGAATTGAAAGATCATGTACAATATTTCCACCAAAAAGAATATCAAAACATTCGCATGTCCGAATTTCAGTCGTCTTGGTAGTGTTCCAACCTCAAAGGAAGCACACCCAGACCCCCTGTCAACACAACACAACGTCATCTGTGGCAGGAGTGAAAAGCTGTAGTGCCAAGATTTCCTTCCGTGAGTAAAGTCTTTTTTTGTCCATAGATACGACCACATTTTAACGATTTTTGCTACGACTTTTGCCTCAGTTTACACAGACACATAAACATAACGATGTTCACACGATGTTCATGAGCTGGTAGAAATGGACAGGTCACACTATTTAATAACTTACTGAATATTTACGGGAACCACACAACCTTACACTTTGGCCTCCTGGCTGTTCTTTAGTTAAACCCAAAAATTATATTGGTATGACTGTCACGAACTCGACAGGCAACAAGGAAAACATTACTTGTTCATCATCAGTAAATCTCTTGATCATTGGTGGCCATATTCGATGAATCAAAGGGAGAAGTTGATCTTCTGATTGGCTGATGGCTTGGACACCTGCTTCAATAGTGTCCAGCACTACAAGACGCAGCAATGGAGACTTTGATGACAAAAAATGGGAACATTTTTCCAACACCTGTACACACACAACATCAAATTAGTCATCTAATAATGTTAACACAAATGTTAACACAATATCCTTTTGTTTCTAATAATATATATGCAAAAATTTCTCGATTCTGATTGGCTGAGAAATACAGTTCCACGGTGCAGAAAAGACGTAATTCAGTGCAAAAAGTGGAAACAAACCAAGCATTCTGATTGGTCAACGATAAAAAAGGCCTTAGAGAGCCAATCAAATGCGAGCTCCGGATGAGATAATTTTTGCGTGATTGCACGCGTTTCTTATATACATTGACGTCACTAACTCTTTTCTGATTGGCCGAAAGCGTACAGTGAATTTTCGAAATCAGCGCCTGAGACGCCATCAAGCTGCAGATTATACAATAATCATGTCAAGGACACTCAAGGTCATGGGTAATCATCCCATGTATGACCGCGGTGCATGATTCCTGAATCATGTCAACTTCGCGCGCTTTCTGTTGCTTGCCGTCAGTGAAGAAGCAAAAATATGACTTCGAGGTTTGTTTTCTTCAGTTAGGCTTATTTATTGCTATTTACTTTCTCAACCAGCTTTTTTCAATTTTTCACATATTGTCTAAGGCTTAGAATTTTTTGTCAATCGAATTATATGCCGCTGAATGGTATATGTTTACACGCTTAGAAATAAATTATCACTTCCACTCACTGTCGTGACATTGTTTTTTTTTTTCGTTCAGTGTATACTGAAAAAAATATTAGATTCGGTTTTTGTGATATCCAGAATAATCAAGGTCTCGGTAAGGGATATCAGCCGATGCCGATAACCCCTACCTCCACCATCCAAAAGAAGTCGAAAACAATGCCTATGCAGAATATTTTTTTTTGGGGGGGGGGGGGGGGGTAAAAGAGGTGTATTACGGGATTTGTGCAAGTGGTGAAGCCGCGACAAAGCATTACTAAACCTTGACGCACCTACTACCTCATCGCAAAATAGAAAGACCACGAGCTCTTAGACCACCTCAAGTCGGAGCCCTATTTCTTTCGCCTTCAAAAAGTAAGCGTAGTCATATACGGTGAGGAGGGGTGACAACATCACAATTCTGGAAAAAGGTCAATCGAACGCACCCTAAATCCGATGTATCTTTCCAAAATATAATCTCTTTGGTAAAAGCAATAATAGTTGGTTTCATATTACTACGGACAACTTGGGCAGTTGAAATATATTAAAAATAGAGGCACTTTGTGACTTTAGTAAACTAAAATTGAACATTTAATGTTGCTGTTCCAAGTCTCAAAAATTGCTGTATTGATTTTTCTTACGTTTTGATGTTTTGATTGGCATTGATGAGATTTCTTACAGCCTATAAAGTCTGTCCTTGTTTTGTTCTTTTTTCGCCCTGGAAATATCTTTTACGAGTTCCCTTTCCGCGTTGCTTTTTGTTGGTCGCCATCTTGGATTTATCAGTCGAGAAGAACAGAGAATGAAGTGATCCCTTTTGTTGTGAGTCTTTGTTTTTAAATTCAATGGTCTAGTCACTAAAACAAATTCCAGGTAAGTTGACAGGGTCTTTAGTTTTCTTTAAGGTGGCAACCTTCTTGTCCCCGCCTTCCTTCCTACAGTGGAAGCCTTTGGACATATCCCAGGTACCCAACCTCCATTTAGCAATGCCATTGTCAATAATACCCCACGCGCATCTAACATCATATTACCCCTGTAGAAAACACATTGTACCAACCTGTGTAACATACTGCACATGTCTGGGAATTTCAGGTTTTCTGTCAGGCTCAAAAGTTTCCCCATCTCCACTCTCTTTGGGCTCTGTCATTCCTTCTTCTTGTTCTTGTTCATCTGCATCGAGGTATCCCAATGATAGTTGCTTTCGTTTATGATAATCTAAGAAAAACTGTCGTATATCCTCTGCAGACGGATTTTCTGCCTCAATGTCTTGTGGAATTTGCTGTTTGACCTGATATTTGGGTAAAGAATAAAATCCTGTGACATGTAAATGAAATGTAAGTCGTTTTCTTGTGCCCGAATGGCCTCATTTTCTGGTAAAGCAGACATAACTTAAGCCAATCAAAGGATAGCTTCATATCAGAACACTTGAATAACCACTTATTTTTCCTTAGCAGAAGAACAGACGGTCTGTAACTATTAAGAAAAAAGCAGCTTTATGTTGTCCAGTCAATTGGGTAGGTTGCCATTAGTTTTGATTAAAGTGCAAAACCTCTGGCAGAATGCATGGCCATTATTTGTCTTTAAAACAGTGATATCACGACCCAAGATGCCAAACACTACCAAAGAAAAACGTGCAACGGAAACAGCAACGGCGATCGTCGGTCAACATTCGTGGGTAAAAGTGCACTGTTACCCACGAATGATTTTGCACTGTTGCCCACTCAGAGAGTGTTTTGGGGGAAAATATTCAGCTATATAACAAGACTGATTATTTGTCAATGCATTGTAAACATATCAGATGATTATTTTGGTGATATTACTATAGATGTAAAACATAACTTCAAAAAAGGTTCTATTCGTTGAGACACACATGTACACTGTGTAGTACAGCTTGAATCACCAGACATCATACAAATGTATTATGCTTTAATTTCAAATTTTGTGACCAAAAAAATCTTGATAAATGCCATGACAACTTGCCCCTCCCAAGGGTATCTAAGTATTTAAGTACTGCACCTCAGGTTTGCCATCCTCAGTTCCACATTCTTTAACTGGCACTGGAAACCACTTTTTGATCATTTGGACCAGCACATTCAACACTTTCATTAACAAGTACATAAGGTCATCAGGATAAAGATCAATAACAGAAAATATTTCCATGAGTGTGTCCTCAATGATAAACAGAATATCTGCGTTACTGTACTGTATCATCACTTTCAAAACGCAGGGCGCTCTGTGATTCATAAACACATACTTGAAATCAAGTGATATTGCATTCACCAGGTAGTCGGCATTTCTCGCTATGAGCTCATCCACTGACTTGTAATCACAACTTTGGCAAATTTTAGCCAGAGTTTCATATGCAGAGCAGCTTATGGCTGCATTATCGTTGCCCAGTTTTGCCATTAATGGGAACAAAACTCTCATTAAGAATGGCTCAAATTGTGATGAGCAAACCTTTGAAAACAGCCCAATTGCTTCAAGTAGCAAACAAGTGAGCTGAACATTGCTATTTAAGACTTCAAAGGGTAAGGTTTTCAATTTCTTGGTTTCTTTTTTCCCCAGGAGGAGATCGTGAGGATCTGATGACAGGTTTTTGTGCAGCATTGGAGGATTAGAGGTGACAAGGTTCCAGTTGGCATCAGAAATGTACTCCCTAATCAAAAGTTCTACAGCATTGTGCACTTCTCGCAGTTTTTCACTGTCTTTTCCAACTGCACTGTCAGCATTTCCAAACCCTGTCAAAGACAATAAAATGAATTTGTTCATTTTCATTTTTGAGATTCTGCAGTCTCCACCTTCCTTGCATTTCAGCAAAGTAGTGACATTTAAATGAAATGAATGATTGTGTAGTTTAAGCGCAGGTTCAAGATGAATGACAGAAGTGATCCTCAAACTCAGTTGGAGAATTTAAGCAATTTATCATATGGCCCATACAGCCCCGCGCGCGCTTTCATTGCAAAACTATTGGCCAAATCGCTGTATGAGGACTGTATGCATTACCGCTAGAAGTGCCGGAAAAAGCCATATGGCCCTACTAGGAACACATACTGCTCCATGCGATGCAATTTTTGGGGGATCTCGTCGCTTTTAAACATCCAAGTAATTTACAGCCAGAAAAGCAAATGCAAAACATATTAGATACATTTTCGGTGCAGATTTTTGTTTTTTATTTTGTCCTAACTTCATCTTCTGAGTGCTCTTATATAGTGTAAAGAGCCCACCCATATTATAATATTCTTATTGACTGAATTTAGGTTGGGCCAGACAGGAAAATATTTGGCCCTCGGTCATGGTGCACGGACCTTGCTGCACTCGGGCTGTACACCATGACCTCGAGCCAAATATTTTCCTGTCCAGCCTAATTAATTATTATAATTATTATTGTCTCTTTTTTCAGGTGGCCCAAACTGCATTTGACCTCTGTGATGCCAGTGCAATGCTCTACCGAATGAATTATGAAGCTACAGAACAGTTGGGAGCAGGTCAATTTGTTGGGCTCATTAATTTTGTTTCCGTGAAGGACTCCATGATGGACCTGGTCCCACCTACGTGGCTTCATAGCTCAGTCGGTAGAACATTGCACTGGCATCGCAGAGGTTATGGGTCCAAATCCTGTTGAAGCCACTTGAATTTTTCAGGTGCCCAGGTGACTATAAAGTGACAATTGTTTAAATTGTCCAGATAAGTGCAAAGATCTTTTCTCTCAATTAGCAATATATGAAATATCAGATATTTGAACCATGGATTGAACAAGTTAAAAAGATCATCACAGTTCAAAGATGAAAAAGTCCAGGTTTGAACAGGTTTCACACCCATGCGTTTGAATCTTTCTAACTCTCATTTCATGTTCATTCCCCAGTTCACACGTATGAAATTAAGCTAAGAAAATAATTTCATTCACCTTTTACACATTAGATCTTGAACTCGCAATGGACCAGTTCCCAGTTAGCTTGATAACTTAGTGGCTAACCCATTGACTCCTTGGAATGGGATTTTACTCTGGGCGCGTTCTCTTGGTACGATTCCAGAAAAGGAATAAAAGGAATAGACGGTATTCCTGTTCTTTTGGGACCTATTCCGTTTTCAGAATTAACGAAATACTATTCCACTCATTCTGCCCCTGATAGCTGAATGAACAGAATGACCGGAATACAGTTCATTTGGAATAGGCAGAATATGCGTTCTTTTAGGAATTCAAAGTTTTGGTGGGAAAATTGAATAGAATAGCGATCCAAAGTTTCTACCGTAGATGTGGGCATGTGGCCTCTGTTCTGTTTGTTTACCAGTGCTAGAACAAAAAGAGCTGTTGTGTTATTTTTAAAAAAGTGCCCTTGCCCGTCAAAAGAAATGAGGTTGGCATTATTATTGGTTTGTACAAAACCACAAACCTTTTTTCAAACAAGTCAAAATCAATATGAAGAGCGTATGGGAACGCATTTGCACTATGCAAAGCACTCACAAGTACAAAAAATTCTTCTTAAGCAAATGAAGCAGTATTCTGTAATTTCTAATCTGGAATGAAAATAGCCAGGATACTCCCAAAAGAATGCACCCTCTGTCTAACGCCAAACAATTTTACTTGTCAATGAGGGTGGTCCAGGGCGTTTCAGATGTCAGTGGGTTAAAGCAGTGCCGCAAAATCCCACAGTCACGGGTTCAAATCCAGTTCAAGTCTGGACTTTCTCAGGCTTGCTTGCAACTGCTTAAATAATGCTAATTTAATGGTGATGATTCTTCTAATTTTCATTTCAATAAAATTACTAATTCCACTACTAAGTGCCAATTACAATTAATATTACAGTCAGTGGAACCTCCCCTTTGGGACACCTCTATTAAGGGGTCACCTCCATTCAATCTTTGACTCCAACCCAACCTCTACTCAGGGGACACTGAGGGTGTCCCTTGAATGGATGTTCCACTCTATTAGATCGGTGCTGCAGAAATTTACCCACTACTTTTTGGGGCTAAAGAGTATGCTGATAGAACCATTTCCTTTCCTTTTATTTATGGCTGGGTTCCTAATCATGGGAGCCCCTGGATTTCTTATTTATCTAACCATTTACACGTCGCACTCATCAGTGCAGTTGTAAACCTATACTGGGCCACTGTTGATAAAATATTTATGCAAAACTACTGTATTCTAAATACTAATAACTCTTTCCTTTTCTTCACTGACCCTATGTAGCAAGGCCAATCTTATATACTGTATGTAGTATTTTGACTGACTGTTCGCTTTCAGTGATTCTATTTCCGTTTTAATGAAAGCTTCCTGCCAGCCAACACTCTTTGCTTTCTACATACACCTCTTCACAGACTGTAAATAACCACAGAAAGCACTCTTCTCATTGGCCCATGTGGCATTAATCATAATTATACCCTACACACCTGTACTTGTAGATAACCTGGACTGTTAGATGAGCCACACCCCAAGTTAAAAAGCTCATTAGATTTGGAAAAAAACGCTCTGACGAAAATTCCTACCAAAGTTATTTCATTCTGTGAACGTATTGGGTTAAAATAACATGTGCGTGACCTTGGATGAATCATTCAATTTACAGTCTACACTGTAAAATTAAAATAAGACTCACTGGTAACCCTCCAAATTGTACAGAATATGATTGTCAACTTATTTAGAAGCAAGACTGCTTTTCCAAGAGAACTCTTTCCCCAGCATATTTTCAGTGAAAGCTGTTTAAGTTTGTAATCTTGACAGCTTCATTCATTTATGTACTAATTGCTTAGTAACCAGGCATTTTGTTAGAAGACAGATTTTTCCTGGAAGCCATTCATTGCCTGTGGAAGGGAGGTCAATAATAATGTTTACCAGCAAAGTTGTAAACAACAGAGAAACAGTGGGCAGTTTACCACACAGGCTGTCAACAATTATCCATGATATTTTCCTGCTTGTGGTTGATGGATCTCTGGGTTTGGGTGATCAAAGAAATTTACTGATTTCTTCCGAGATGTTCTCGTAGATAAGCCACATCCAAAGTTTCAGGCAAAAGTTTACAGCAAAACAATGCGCCTTATCTACTGGTGTTTACTGTACTTGTATATAAAGGAATGCCACCTCTCAGTCACAAACCTTTGGCTTATTCAAAGACTATTACTTTTACCTTTCAAGACATTTGACTCTTCACTGAGTGCCCTCTTTGAGGAACCAAGCACAATCTCATTCAGAATATAAACAGCCTGCTTCCGGTAAAGCTTGGATTCATGGAACAAGTCAAGAAAGTGGTCAGTTAGCAGGGCAACATTGCCATAGTAACCCAGAGCATTACATATTTGGTTAACAGCCGCTTTAACTTTCTTATCTGTGAAATGCTTGAAGCGGTACTTTGGGTATTGACTTTCAGCAAACTGGCTTGCAGGAAATGACATTGGATTCTCCCCTTTTGTTTCGGATGGCAGTACTGCTGTTTCAGACAGAGAGGGAGTTTGTTCTTCAACAATCCCAACATCACTCACATCAAACTCAAGAACCTACAACATAGTGATGAGAATCAATTGGAAAGTAAAAACAATCTATTGATCTGATCTAGAGGTTGTTGTCAACATTATATTGTTTCTGGGAGTGATAGTTCATTTGTTAAGTCATTGCTTACATCATTTACCCCCCATTCCCACTCATTTGAGGGGAGTTCAAATCACATTGGAAGTATACATGCACAGCTCAGATATACACGTAATCTGATTAAACGGCATTAACTTACAGTTTTCTGACCATGAACACGTAAAAAATTAATAATAAATGTGAATGTCACTCAATCTTTATTTACCAATAATTCTTGTAGCCTTTGACAAAGTTTATTATTATAAAGTCTTCAAGCGCAAAAATTAAATGGCATTCTTCTATAATACTAATTATTAATTTCAGGCTAATAAATACATACAATGTAGTCAGTAGTGTTTCAACAGTTTTAAGATTGAACAAATTATTTAATTAATTTAACTACTCTCAGAAAGGGGAATTACTTTAATTAGTAAAGTAATTTAAATTATAAAAATGCAAATTTCCACCACTCTACAGAAAAACAGTTGAAAAAAAAAATCAAATTCCTGAAAAAAAAATTGATTGTCTTGGCTTGAAAATGGCAGCATTGTTTCCAATAAAAATGCCACTACTCACCAAACTACCATGGTAAGTTATTTCTGCTTTTAAACTACTCGATGATCCTGGAATAAGTCTAATTAATCACACCTCATAATACCTGCACCAGAGCAAGAGACAACCTCTTAAGATGAGCTGACGAATTAAGCAAGCTGCTCAATCTGTTCCCAAGAAGGTTCAAGTAACCAAGCACAAGATTCAAGCTTTGTATTTTCTTTGAATCATCACCTATCCTCATCAACCTGGGTAGTGATGTCAGGGCAGAATGAAGGTTTTCTTCCAAGAGAGAGTTCAGGAAACTAGAACCTTGCAAAATTTGTAAAATAATACACAACACTTGAGACACTTGGATATTACTGTATATGTAAAGTCAAAACAAGTCTAATAGAAGAGAAAGCTATAACAGTAAGTTTTGTTACAAATTATAACAGGGCATTCGATTGACCCTATTTTGGAATAAGAATAAATGGAGTGTGATGATTTCAAATGATAAATGTATGTGTTGCGTTTTGAAGCAACAAGGATAATAAAGATATGTAAAATAGCATTTTAGCAGGTGTTTGACAAATTTAATGTGAATCTCGATCTGACTTCTATTACATGTATTCCTATTCCATAATACGGACCCTAAATGTGTGGTCAAGAAAGGGTGACAAGGTTGGGAAGCAGCGTTGTAAGTGTGGTAAGAACTCACTTTGAACAAGGACACCTAATGTGTGTTCTCGATCAATCGCCAGATCTGATAACATTATGGTACACTGTATGAGGACCAAGCTTGTAGGTTTTCCTCTACCCTGACATTTTTTCCAGTCACTTTGTTTCAAACACCTCTTCATGAAACCAGAATTTGACACATCTGGGTTGAGTTTCTTATAATTTTATTTCCGTCCTTGCTTTGAGAAGTTGTAGAATTTGGCTTCTGTTAATTCACTATTATTCATTTTCCCATTCAACTGTAGACGGCTTTGTGCCTTTTTTAGAAGTAAACCACTGCAATGCCAACTCTACGTGAAGTACCAAGGCTGTTGCCTAACAGGAGCCCGGTAGCCTGGGGCTCCCAAATAGCTCTGGGCACCTTAATTTTTCACAGCAACACCTTTCACTTCATATGTTGGGCTCCTAAGTTCTCAGCGTTTAGCTCTGAGTGCCCCTTTAAAATTTTCTTAGGCAGCAGCCTTGAGTACATGTACCTAGATAGGTCACTGACAAGGGGAATAATTGGTAGTAAGGCATGGAAGGAAGATAGGAAGTGGTAAAATAGATTTTTTTGTGTTCATTAGCAATCCTGCTGTTATCCTTATATTTCACAGTGAAAGTGAATAATCAAAGTGAAACTCAAATTGGCCTGTCCCTCCAGATGTGTCCATGCATGCCATTAGATACATTACAGTTCAGTGTCACGAAGTGTCCCCTTGCTCTTCCCTTCAAATTCAAAATCACTCGTATCTGGGAATGCAGACAATAATTATTTATGTCACAATGTGTCCCCTGAACTGCAGCCCTCAAGTAAAGATAACTTTAACCCTAATGAAAAAAAAAACACTAGCCTCTATGCTAATTTGCCTCATTGCTAGAAATGGGAAGTAAATGTTCAGAACCGCATGTGATGGCGATCGAAACTGGGTCTCTTTCAAATCATGATAAGTATTTCTGGACATACCAGTAAGTCTATCCCTTACCATTTCCAAGTTGTAGTGATAAATTATTCAATACATTTCTGCTGAAAGATGCCACTTGTGCATAATCATCTTCAGTCAAACCAACCAGTAAATCAACCATTATAGGTACACAGGATTGCATTGAGTTAATGCAATTGATGAGCAGTTTGTTGCACAACTTGGCAAGCGAGAGCCTAACTTTCCAGTTTGGATGAGTACATGTCATGTTTAGTCTTTCCAGAACAATTTTTAATTTTGAAGAGGTTTCACAAAACCAGTCAAAAGTTCTATTAACTCTTATGCTCTGCAGCTTATCTGGTTTTTCTGGAATTGGGTTTGAAACAGCAGCTTCTCCATTTTCCTGAAGCCTACTGGTGTGCTCTCCTTGGGCTAAAGAAACCAGTTGTGAAAAGACATCATCACTATCTGTTGCTTTGTTTGGCAAATATATGTCATTCATTACCAAAGAGAGGATGTCTCCCCACAATTCAATGGCTTGTGTCAGAACTACATGACCTTGCTTAGTATCGCCTGTGATTATACGACACAAGGAAGTTGATATTCCCGGGATGAAAGAAGCAAAGCTCATAGCCATAGAATCTTTGATTGCACTTTCCAATGCTTCCCTATCTTCTTCCTGTTGCTGGTGTAAATTCTCACCACTGTTGGAGCAGGCAAGGCAACTAAGGCAACGAAGAGCGCTCAACTTCAAGTTCCTAGCTTTCTCCTTCTCAGATAAAGCTAATAAAATACTAACGGAATGTCCAAGAATCGGGAGGGAACGAGGCGAAAAGAAGGCCCCTTTGACTATAAGAGAGGAGCTTTGAATCAGACGCGAAAGACAGTTTACAATGACAAGTTTAAGTTCTTCTGGCAAATCTGCAACATGGCCTGGACCATCTTCCCTTGAACTCAAAAGCGCAAGAAGATAATTGAACATCTCTTCAAAAGTTCCTAACTGACAAACGGACGCACTTGTCAACAGCGTCTCTATGCATCCGACAACAAGCTCTTTGACTTCGTTATTTACAGTAGCACTTTGTAACGCGAGTTTTAGCGGGAACAACACATACTCAACAAGTTGTGTCAGATGAGATGGGTCTACGCATCGTATTTTGCATTCGAGCTCCTTGATATTTGTAGGTGACGGCTCCTTTGATACTTTTATGCACAGAGGACGAAGATCTTTAAACGATTCGCTTGGATCTGGGCCCATTTTTGTGCTTAAAAAGTGTAATTTCCACAACTGTGCCCGACATAAGCCATCAAACGCACGAACACGAACAGATCCGCCATACGTCTTGGGAATCAGCAGTTATAAGGCCGACTACGATTGGTTACATTGGCGACCGGCCAATCACAGTCGACCTTGTGCAGTTTCAGACGATTCATGCTAACTGGTGGCTGGGGACATCCTCGGAGACCCAGGGTCAGTCGGGGCAGGAGAATCAGAAAGGCAACGAAAGTTTTCACCCGTTCTTGAAAACTTTCGTTGCCTTTCTGATTCTCCTGCCCCGACTGATTGCCCCTGGGTCTCCGAGGATGGGGCTGGGAGGGGAACTGGGTTGGGTGTGCATAATTACAACACAGGTCATTACTTGCAAAAAAGTTGCGGACAATTTTAATTTCGGTCCAAAAAAGTGTCCGAAAATAAAACCACCCACATTTCATTGCTACTGCGCATCCTTACAGCGCACGCAAATTCACATGCTACGTCATGCATCAAGTGCGCACGCTAAGTACCAAAATGAACAATAATAGGGCAGATGGCTATTGCTATAGCTTTGCTTGGATTTAACGATCTTAGATGTTCGGTGACCCCTACTTTTCTTGTCAGCAACAGATTTTATTTACAATTATCTCCACATTGTCCAAAAATGAACAAAAAATCAATGTGGGAAGTTAAAAAAATTTCAAGATTTTTGTCCTCGGGACATGGAATCCTGCCATCTTGCGGCTGCAAGGCGCATGAAACTATGGTCGCTAAATGCGAACTTGTTTTTTAAGGAACCTCAACAGTTAACTAAATTCACTTGATGGGTCCACTTAAAGATAGTTTGGTAGAGAACATTTCACTTCAAAGATGTAATTGCAATATTTTTGGGCTTACAGACACTGTGGCCTTATTCGCTAAAGAAGTCGGATTTTTTCAGATTTAGGGTGTTCTTCCGGGTAAGTTCTCTCCAAAACGAAGTCGGTGACCCCCCATATTTTTTACATTTCTGACACCACTAACTCATCATCATGATCTTTCAATGGTAAAATTTGCAGAAAAAAATTAATATTAGAAATATTTTTCGCGCGAACGTCCTTAAGTTTACATCCCGCCGATGCTTGACTAAATAACTGCGTAGCCACTATTGTGGACCACAGATATCATTATATGTCAAACTGGATTGAAACCAGCGAAAAATGCAGAAAGAAAGCATCTTGCAAACCGTTTTCCACCTGAACACGAAAAGCGTTGACTCAACGAGTCACAGAAAGCGCGCGAAAAATGAAGCCTCGCTTATGTTCAGGTGAGGAAAGGTTACGTTTATACAAACGTTGGCCGTGTAGCACTTATATTTTCAACAGAGTTAACTGGATACAGTGTAATGTGAAGTGCTAGAATTCTCTCCCATATGAACCATGTGAGCGTTAGCCTTACTGATGGAAATATAAGTGCTACACGGCCAACGTTTGAAAAAACGTAACCTTTCCTTGTACTTGTACGTGTCCATTGACGTGACTTTAACATCTTCGGTTCCCACGGCCTGCTCCCGTCTGACCTTGTAGCTCAGTCGGTAGAGTAGCGGTGATCCAACCCAAAGGTCGTGGGTTCAATTCCCACCCTGGTCAGAGTTTTTCTCTGTCCTTGTGTGGGCCCATTTCTATCAGTAGGGCTAACGCTCACATGGTTCATATGGGATAGAATTCTAGCACTTCGCATTACACTCTATTCAGTTAACTATGTTCAGGTGAGTTCACCAAGGTTGAGCCTGCAATCCAATCGAAAACCAGTACCTGGTCAGCGGTCAACTTCAAAAAACAGCTGACCTCGGTGAGCTTAAGCTTGAGCCCGCGATATGGTGATGTGATACTGGTCAGCGGATACCTTGTTCTGACAAGTGTCAATTAATCAAAAGATGGATGTCCAACATCAAAATGTGTGCTGCAAACTAGCATGATACTGGCGCGCGCGGAGCTCCGCTATTATTGATGTCTAGTTTATCACTTGTTAATTAAATTGATTAGTCATCCTCTTGACTTTCATTGCATTGTCTAATTAATATATTTATTTTTACATTGTTGTCTAAAGCTTATCTTAAGTTGCACTGCACATCTTGTTCTGCGGATAACACAGCGAAGGCCACGTTCGTATTTTGGTATGGTTACGAGGCTTTATGGTCAAATTCTCAAGGAAGATTTCTAAACAAAACAACGTTCAAATTTAACCATAAAGACTCATAGCCATGTATAAATATTGATATATGGAGCCGTGGCCAAAAACATTTCAAAATGGCGACCTTTCGTGCAGGAAAGCTCGCTAGTAAGAAGAATTGCCGTTTACAGAGCACAGCAGAAAAGAGCAGAATGGAAAACTTTTTAGACTCTCGCAAAAAAAAGTCACGTGAAAGCCTTGCTGATGCTTAAGTGTCATTTCAGTCCGAGAGTGAAAGTGAAACCACGCTATCGGGGAGATTAGTTGTCGAGGGGTCGAGCTCGGTTTGCTTTCAGTTTTCTCCTAAACGAGGTTGGTGACCTACTCTTTTTTGGCATAATTTAATTTTCTTACTCCTCCTCTTTGTTTTGTAAAACGTTATTACAAAACCTACGTCAGAAGAAAAAGTCACAGGGAAAAAAGTATTCGCAGCCATCACTCATGGACACAAAATTGTTTCCTTGAGATCACGTACCCAAAGAATATCTGTAGTCAGTGCTCATGACGTGTGCCTGTGTCATAAAACGAACATTAAATGATTCCTTTTGAACAATACAATACACCTATTTTGTTATTTCAAGAATTACATCAACGCTGTGCTTCCTGTTCCTGACAAACGTAGCGTGAACCGATGGAACAAACTTGTCCTCGATAGATGAAGTCGCAATGAAGATTAATTAAATGAGTAACTCGGGCAAGTTATATCTCCCAAACGAGCTCGGTGACTTAGTTTTTTAATTGCATATTTCGAGTCACCATAATGTAGGGAACAATCAAGAAAGTTTAAAGAAAATCTTAGACAACCTTCTATTACTAAGGAACCCAGGGGGGGTACTGCCATATATGAACTATATAGGTATGTGTCGCCGTGAAGGGTATGCCGGGTTTTCAAGCAGTTTACTCTAGGATAGAGTATATAAATCGTAGCCTTTCGGTCTAGAATAGGGTATCATTTTTTCACGAAACTGACCAGTCGGTTGAAGATTTTATCAAGACTAAGGAAACCAGAAACTCCCACTCAAGAATATAAAAAATTCAAATTGGCAAAGTTTAAGTTTACGTAACTCAGCCTCAAGAGCGTCAATAAATGGCTATCATGAAACACCTCTGGATATTATTAACTGTCAAGAATCGGAATTTAGACGGAAATCGGTGGGAGTTTACTCTAGTATAAGGTAGCAAAATTCAGCTGAACTAGCTCTGGTATAGGCTAAGGGTTACAGGGTCCCAGCGGCACATCCCCACCCAGACATTCCTTAGGGTCCCCCCCCCCCCCCCTGCCTGGGCTAAGCAATCACCTTATGGCGCTTTAGAAATTAATATGTGATTTTTTGCGTTCAGAATTTGTTGATTTCAGTTTAAAGTGTCCCCAGTTAGTGCTCCAGCGCTAGAACGACTACCCTGCGAGTAGAGTCTCTTTCGATCTTCCTAGATAAGTCGGGAAGAGGAAAGTAGACTCTGCTCGCCGCCTCCACATTCTTTGATTTGCCGCTCATCCAAAGAATTGGATGAGTCAGTCCAGTTTCGACTTGTCAAACCTGTTTTTTTAATTTTTGCGCATGATCAATCGCCACGCGTCATCAATATTTTGAAATTTACGACAGCGTGGCAATTTTAACTGTTAGAATTCCCATGAGTTTTTCCTATGTGTGTCGGTTACAGAAACTTGTGTTACAGAAACCTATAAATTTTTCAGTAAAAAAATGAAATGGCATTTTAAGAGTATGGACTATCTTGAGTTTCCAATGAAGTGATTCCTTGGTTGTTGTGTGTTTGCCAGAGTTGTTGGAAAATATCCCGACTGTTTGTTTTCGTTTTGTGCTTTTGTGGCTACAGGTCACGTATGACTGACAGCGAATACATTTAAATTTTTAACGCATGCTCAATGCGAAATGTGGAGGCTGCGAGCAGAGTCTACTTTCCTCTTCCCGAATTATCTAGGAAGATCGAAAGAGACTCTGCTCGCAGGGTAGAACGACTGGACACTACTTAAATAATTAAACTTCCTTTCCTTTCCTTTCCCCGAATATACGATTCTTCCTATTCTACGATTTCACATAAGACGCTCTTGAAATCATTCTCCTATTATACGATTATACCCCAAGACGCCTTAGAAATCATTTTCCGATTATATGAATTTTTGCGTTATTTTTTCGGCGGTGTATCTGTAAAATCTTGAGGGTGTAGTAAAATTATCACTTTTCACAGATGCTGTTTCAGTCTATATTCATGTTTTATAGGCGTAAATCTACTCACGCCTTGTGAGTGTCCGAAATTTGTCCGACATGAGATAAAAAAATTAAACGTCCGAAATTTTAACGTCCAAAAATTTTGTAATTCGAATGCTCTGTCAACGTATACGATTTGTAGGGGTTATATGGGAAACATGAAATGCCGAGAAAAATCGGCTAATCCTAGTTTACGGAGAAGAAAATAAATAAAATAAACCGTAACTTCACCTTGTGTCCTTGTGTCGATATGAGGTTTTCTGGGCTAGTTTTGAAATTTGCTTCTATCCTTCATTTAGTTTATTTTATTTATTTTCGTCGCTGTAAACTAGGATTAGCCGATTTTTTTCGGCATTTCATGTTTTCCACATAAACCCTACAAATCGTTACGTTAACCCCATTTACACTACAGAAAAAAACGGTAACCCCCAAGGATGAAAGCTGGCAAATGTAATTTTTACTTTAGGCAAGGCAAGGGTAAATTTCGTAGTGTAAACTATCAAAGGTTGCGTTGCCGTGCCAATTTAAGTTTCGGTTTTGAGTCCACGTTTAGAGATTGACCGGTTTTTGAAGAAATCGGTAAGGTAAGGACGAACACCGGCACCTTGCGCTTTTAAAAGAACGTGTGAACGTTCCTGCTTGCCTGGAACCGAATTTTTAACCATTCCGCGCACGTCACAACTCTAAACGCACTCTCAGAAGTGGTAGTAGTTTTAAAATGGCAGAGAAAGGCAAGTAGACTGACGAGGAGGAAGGAAG
>NC_090885.1:54736258-54748758 GCF_036669925.1 Montipora capricornis
ACATGATCTATGACATGATAAATATCAGCCAGTTCTTGGATGACCCCACTAACTCCTCCCATTCAATGTGAACGTCATTCTAGGCAACCTGTTGGAAATCTGTCAGGAGGAGTAAGGGGACAGGACTTGGGAAGAAAAAGTTGGCGACAACAGATTAGGACGGCACAACTACAGTAAAAAAGGTACAAGTGTCCCAAAACTTCGATGAAGATTGGAGCTACCGTATCACCAAAATTTCAGATTCGCGCCTCCCTTACCCTCTATTTTCAGCCCAGTTCTACCTACATGTACAAATGAATAGCAAAATTTACTGCAATTATAAAACTATCAAAAACACTTACCAGTATTCAACGAATATAGGTCATCAAGTGCAGCGCCCACAGAACTCATTCCACCGTGAATATATATTAGTTTCCCCACACATGCTGCTGCATGAGCTGTTCTTGATGATGGTGCTTCGCCACTTGTTTCTAATTTGCTCCAAGAGAGATTATCTGCAACAGGAGAGATTTAGTGTCATTCATTCTATATCGGAGTCTTTGCTGACAACATTGTTTACCTCTTGTTTCATGAACTTATAAAACTCATTAATACTTCATGATGGGAAAACAAAATAAACGTTTTATCCATCGATTTCTATATCCTCTACATATTTTCCTTCATTTACATAAACGTTTCTTCTGATCTTCCCTGTTACAATGTCTTGAATCACCAAAATACCTAGTGTACATTAACACTTGAATGCTGACAAAGTCACATACAATATTTGCATCAGATTTGTGTATTGTATATATTACATATGAAGGGCATCATGCTTAAATTACAAATTGACTTAAAAAAGTAAATGTAAACCTAAACCTCCAGTTTTAAGCCTTTATGATGGGTTTTGACGATGCTCCAGTTGTTAGCCATCAAAAACTGATAAATTATTGCTTGGCAAAAGCACTAATTATCCCATACATTGTTTGTAAAATTTTGAATTTTCAAAGCATCATTGCTCTGAAATTACGCGGTATATCGGGTTCAAATCAGAGAAATGCTAATGAGGAAAGAACATAATCAGAGAGGCCCCTATAGTTACTGGTACTTTACTCCTGTTGGTACTTATCTAGGCTGTATTGGTCAAGGTAAATGGTTGGCATCTGAGTAATAATTCAATTCAGCATCAAACTTAGGTTCAGTTACTTTGAAAATGCAAAAAGAAGGCCAGGCCAGGCTTATAGGTCTGTCTGTATTACAATCACGTGTAAAACACTGAAATCCCACCCACCACTGCACATGATCAACACTCAAACCCACGCACCAGTATTAAATCTGTAAAGATCATTAAACATGTCTCTTCCAGACATTCCTCCATGAATGTAAATGTCTGTTCCTATGGCAACAGATACATGACCATGCCTAGAGCATGGTGGATGCCCAGTAACTTCTGGTTGGTTCCAACAATTATCCTCTGCAAAAACAAAACAACAGACAAACATTTATATATCTGGGAAAATATTGTCAGGGATATTGAGAGATCATACATGTAGTTGTGTTCACAAAGCTTAGTATGATGCTTCCCTGTATGAGGAAAATAATTTGCCTTGAAGTTTGATGAGTTTCTGTATAACCAAAGATCAGTAGCACAATAGACACGTACAATTGTGTAACATATATCAAAAATGCAAAATTTCTACAAATTTCTCCAAAGTCATGATAACACTTTAATTTGCACAGTAAAACACACTAAGAGCCGAAATAATTATGTTTTGCTTGGTTTTAGCTTTGTAGACAACATTTTAAGTTATACCCATGATGCTTTGCGGCCTCTTAATTTTGTAAAATATCTAGTAATCTGTCCAAATTCATATTAACACTTCGTAATTATCACAGCAAAATCGCCATTAATAGGAAACAATCATATAATCCAAAGTTTTTTGCCAAGTCAGCAATCTTAGTTTTTACCCATAATACATTGCGCATCCTAAAACTAGTACATTTTACACACTTTAGGGTAACATATCAGCTTTTTTCTGTTTTTTTCGTAGTGGGCTTTGTTGATAGCCTTTTTTTTCCTTTTGTTCTTTTCTCCATCTTCTCATTGATTCTGCTTTATTCTCATGCTCCATTGTGTCCATTGAAAACCATCTGGCGTAACGAACGTGACCCAACCCGAAGGGACATTTGCATTTAAAACACGTGCTTTTCTTGAGGTTTTCACGGCTATTTTTGGAGTTGTTACGTAACAAACAGCTTCTGGAACCTTCTTGGGAGGTTACCAAGGGCACATGTTGATGTTTCATGGAAGGAATTGCCCGAAATCATGGCGAAATGGTCATGTTGTTTCGCTGTCTTTCTCGCGAGAAAATCCTACATGTAATAGGAGACTCATGGAGAAGCGTTTCACAAGGCTTAAGATTTAGAAAAACTCTTCTTGCGAGCTACTTACTTTATATTTTTACGTGCAAATGCTCATGAACATTCGTTTTGAGATGAGATTCATTTGTGTCGGCAATCCGAAGGTTTTGGATCCATTGCGGGCATTTGGGAAGAGTTTGACTTTCGTTGATGCTTTTAATGGCATATCAAGCCATGGAGCGTTTCACAAGGCTTGAGATTCAGACTTTTTCTTCTTGCGTTGGAGCGAATGGTCCTAGATTGTTCATATTTTCAGGAAAGAGTCCCCAGAAAGTGAGAACGCCGTCTGCGGTGGTATTTTTATTTTTCACCTCGGTTTTGTAACTTGTCTGGGAACCTTAATTTTAACTGCAGAAGTTCAGAGCAGTATCGTGACGCCCTAACTACGAGGTACTTTTTTGGAATTTTAACCATACAGATTCTAGTTTTAGAAAAGTTGAGTTATTAGGTTGAAAGTATGTTTGGTCCTTGTAATTTTAAGATTTTTCCAAACGATAATGGGCGTTTTGGTCTAGATATATTTTTATCGAACAACATTTCATCTGGGTAAATGTTACGCGTGACGGCCATATTTTTAATCAATTTTGTCAAACAAAAATTTCGCCAAAAATAAGAGTGCAGTGAATATTCACGAAACTTTGCATATTTATTGACAAACATGTTACCCTTATTTGTGTGAAATCTTACAAATGTACGGCTTATAATAAAGAAGATATTTGGGAAGGAGTTTGTGTCACTCTGATTGTACACATGTAATGTGCTACTGATCCAAACCACTAGGAAAATGCCTCAACATATATTTTTTGCCAAGCTCTTAAGAATTTTCAAAGAATAATTCTCCATTATCTTGAGGGAGGTTAGGGTTCACACTGAAAATGAGGAATGCAATTTAATAACTTTCCATTTTCACGTTATGATTGATTCTATCCTAGCACCTTTCTTTTTTCAATACACTGGACTGGCTGATTGACATCAATTACTTTGGTGACTCAGGGTCCCATGCAAGGTTCAACAGCAATGTTCAGAAATAAGTCTACATGTATTCTTTGTCTCACCAAGCGTCAGGTACAAAACCCAGGTCACAGGGCACAGGTCACATTAGGCCTAAAGAAAAGTATCCTAAACATTCATAAAAGCTAATTTTAGGCCTAATTAGGCCTAAAGAAAAGTTTTTAGGCCTAAGGTTAGCATTTATGAATGTTTAGGATACTTTCTACAATGACCTGTGACCTGTGCCCTGTGACCTGCATTTTGTACCTGCCACCCACCAAGCTAGTAAACCAGCTGTCTGAACTGAATTGGCTCAGCAAAATCAATAACACACTTTGGTTGTTTTCAAAAATTTGGGTCTTGTGGTACATTGTATATGTTTATTGCTTGACCTTTAGGAATTTACACTTATACAACATGTACTTCCTGTTATTTAGGAGGTCTTGTAAAGTTGTAAGCTTTCTAGCTTTCTTTGGACATTCATTCTGCTGCTCTTTTCTTTCTTTTTCTTGTTTGGGTGTTGCATAGGTTATGGCTCAATTTTATATTTGGTTCAAAATTCTTCAAACTAGTTCAATTCTGACTTTTTGCATTTGTGTCAGATTATGATAATGAATATTAGACAGAGAAAAATCATAATTAAACTGGTTTGAAAAATTTTAAACCAAGGGAAATTTTGAACCACAGTATATAATATACATGACCACATAAGAATGCCTTCTTTGAAGAAACATGAACATTTCTGCCAGTGTGTTTGCTTATAACCTCGATTTACTGTCTTACATATGGCTAGAAAATATTACTTTAACATTTATAATGTACTTTTTTTTGTTATCATCTCATCTCACCAGCATCAAATACATGAACTGTGGTATCTGGAACAGGATCAGGACCATTTAATCCCCCTCCAAAGATATACAACTTATTGCCGACTGATGCCATGGAGTGACATGTTCTTGGAGATGGTGAACTTCCACTCGTCTTCACTGCTTTCCAACAGCCCTTTTCTAAATATTGAATAAAATTAATTCAGTCAAATGGAGGGTTGTCCAATACATATAATCTGAGTTGGATTATGGCGCATGCACTTGACCCTATCCACTTGTGTTTATGAGGCGTCAACCTGCCTCTCTAAAAGTTGATCTGTCTTACAGGAAGTCGGCTTTTGAGAGACTTACAAAACTTAACAAGATTGCAAATAGGGAAGGTAGAAAATGTTGATGGATTGACTTGAATTGAGTTGTCTATCGGACTCTACCCGACTCGACCCATCTCTCCACAAGTCGGTACATGTTACAAGAGGTCAGTTTGCAAGAGCAAGAATGCCAATGAGAAACAGTAGAAAATGTTGGCAGATCGATGGGTTGACTTGTGTCAATGAAATGGAGCCAAACTGTCAAGATTTTCTACCCTCCCTATGCACATGTTATCTTAAGTTTGTAACTTGCGATCCGGACTTCTGGTGAGATGGATCAACTTTCGTAAAGACAGGTCAAGTTGATCCAAATCAGAGGGTGCAGAAACTGCCATGTTTGTGTGCCTACTTTAAGAATGAGGAAGGTTTATTACTTTGCCTTTTGTGTGACCTGCCTTCCGGTGACACGACCTGTATTAGCTGTTACAAGGATTGGAATTACCTGGAAAGTTCAGAAAGGTCAATGTAATGCAATGTGTTGTTTTAGGAATTTTCTAGAACTGTGACTCATCAGTTTCAAAATAGTTTAAAAATAGAGCTTATTGTAATAGCTGTAAATGGTAACTTATGGAAGCTTCTAGACTCTCTTCGGATAGCTATATAAGCAGCTCTCTATTCAGTCAGTGGTTGTTGTTGTTGTGACTCGGGACTTTGTTCCCTGTTTGTAATTTCCAAGTGATATTGTGTGACAAGTGACAAGTGAAGGGATTTTCCCATTCGTGTGTGATTCTGACATTCTGCTGTCAAGTCCACAGTTGGTTTCCGTGTAGTGCGATACTGTGAAAGAAGTCTTCAGGAGATTTTGCCAAAGAAAAGGACAGTGCTTTGCCTGTGGTCAGATTAGCATAGAGAAGTATTTAGTTAATTGTAGTGCCATTGTACTAAGAGCATTCGCTAGCTCGAGTTAAGTTGTATCCAGTTGTTTACAGTTGATTAAATTGTGTTTCGTTGAAATAGCGAGGTTATTATCTTTCTGCTGGTAATTAGTTACCATAACATGGCGAAGATGGTCATCTTGACCCGACTCAGATTGTCTAGGATATAGACGATCCAACTCAGATTGGGTGTAAAAGTAAAGTAAAGTAAAGTGGTGCATTTATATAGCCCCTTTATCACAAGTCTCAAAGGCGCTTTACAATGATCAATTTACCCCCAGTGGACTGGAAGCATATACAGGCACAAATTGCAGCCGCTTCTTGATGGTCAAAATAATAATACCTATTGTTATCATGCAATTCACAAACATGGTACCTATATGAGCTCCACAGCCCCTTGGCTCTAAAGTTCATTACATGATAATGCTCTGGAACTCTTATTGTTGAATCCTTTGCTGTTTATGTTATAAGGATTAATAAAGAGATAATTATTTAATAATTTAATTAACTCAGTCAATGACAAGAAGCAAGTGTACTCATTGCTTGGCATGAATTTGACGGGCCATTAGCATTCTGGCATTTTCAGGTGTTGCTTTACTGCTCTGGGTGTGATGTCAGGGTGTTCCGGCATTCATTGGGTCAGCCATATCCAGATACAGTTTAAAAGTGCGCCCTTGCATGAGCTCGTCGAGTCAGTGTACGGGGTGTTTTGTATAGCTCACATGTATTTTCTTTTGTCCCCTCCCTCATCTCCCCTTTGTAAAATTACTTGACATGTTAACTACATGTACAATGCCACTTGAAGATAAGCGAACGCAGATGCAAAATTAACGCAGACAATAGGCGTATACGCATTTCTTTTGATGCGCCTAAAATTGTGTATGGTATATGTTAAAAAGGTTTTTGTGTGCCGTTTGCCGATAATAGGTTTATACTTCACCAAAAGTAAACTTGATGATTTTTTTGGCTCAAATAACCAGCCAGAAGAACTTTGTGCCATTAGAATAAGCATATGGACATATTTTTTGCTCTTTTAATGACGCACTGACCAGCGAACACGCAAATTATTTTCATTCACTACACTGGAAACGATTGAGGGTAAACAAAGACATTAGACAACAGATGAAAGACAATAGGAGAGCTCATAAATGCTAATGAGCCTCTTTGCATATGTGTTGATGTGAATCCGCGTTTATTTTTTAAGAGTTTAAGCGTTTCGCGTATGCATGTTTTTTGCATATATTTTGGTTTGCTTATCTCTGAGCTGCACTGTACATAGTAGGTTCTCCACTGTTCTTCCAGTTCTGAATCAGTGTGATGGAGTCCTGGCACTAGGTTTGGTGGGTAGGGCTGGACACTGGGTTGCGGGTAGGCCAGGCTTTGGTTGTTCTTAACTACTTGGTCTTGAGGTTGGCCATTACAGCCCTCACGTTCCTGGGCACCCAACATCTCGGTGTGACGTAAGCATTAACTTCAGAAATTTCCCTATGGGTGTCTCACTAATGTCACATCTTATTATATCACTCCTAAATCTCATTCTCGTGTTGTATTTTAAACTGTGTAAAGAGACTGATTCTTCATTTAAATAATGCCACCATAGTTTGTCGAGGGCAAGAAACAATGTCTGCACTTTGTAATGTACCATTATTTCTGGATTCTTATTAGAAACCATAAAATCAGAACTAGTTTAAAGTGTGTAAAGTACCTAGGTCAAGGGCCTGGACATCATTCAAGTTTGTTGCCTGTTGGGCTCCACCAAATACATAAACTTTATTTTGACAGCAGCTAGGTATAAATGCTGAATGTTCATAGCGACTAGAGAAACCCTCCCATTCTGGGCAGCTCCAAAGGAATTTATCTAAAAGTAAAGCATAAATAGCAATAAAAATAAATGACATGAAGTTATGCTAATAAAGCATCATATTAATTAATGTTTTGCTCATTGATGTCTTGAATTATCGCCAGTCAACAGAAACACAATCTGAGAAAAGAGGACAGATTATCTACAGTGAGAATAACATCACTAGAGCAAAGGCGCATTGGTAAATACAGCCACCGGGTGCGTGCACCGGTGCGCTCAACCAATTGAACCACCAGTGCGTGGTGTCCAGCAGAGTCTGCTTGCCAAGGTGCATTTGGTTCACTAATTAGGTAATATCATGAATTAACACAACAACAATGCCTAATGGTACAACTGTCATAAGAAAAGAAAACAGGGGCTCAAGAGGGCATTCTATGACAGTAGATAGTCCTCAAAGTAGTGTGGAGGGTGGAGATTGCCCATTGACCGCTAGGGTGTGCCATCAGAAGCTGTAATGGTGGAGGACTGGTATCTGTACCAGTGCCTCCGAGGATGTGGGGAGATGGGGGTGCAGAAAGAGTAGCTGATAGAGCAGGTGAGAGAAGGCAGATGCAAGCTAAAAAATGTTTGCCCAAATGTGTCTCAGATAGAGGACGCACCTTATATGATGTCATTCATTCCATTTTAAAACCAGGCCTCAGTTGTTCAAAAGGTAGAGAGGGTAGTCCAGCAGGCCCCAAATGTGCAAAGATGAGATAACTTTATCCAGTACACACTGAAGTCACTATCCAACAATTTCAATCTGTGGCACAAAGACATCAGTATTTGCTTGACAGAGAATATCCACTCCGAGCAGATCAAGGTAAAGGCACTCAACAAAAACCTAAGCTAACATTTAACATGGAGTATATTTTTGTTTACTCTGGATAGTGACTGATCTACTGTAAAAAATTATCCAGCCTTTTGAACAATTGGGGCCAAATTAATCACAATCTAGTGGATATCAATAGGAGCTACAGCCGTACATGTAACAAAACCAATAAAATGCTAGTACTTTCTTTAGTTCCAACTAACACGGCCAAATGAATGACATGACAGACACATAAGTTGCGTGTAAAGATTATGTTAGGCAACTCGAGTATACAAATGGCCAGGAAAGACAAAAAATGTTTGACCATTTTGCTGGGATTAATGATAATTATGTAAGTTCTTTGGTAATGAGTGAAACAACAACTGAAACTAAGAGAGTTCTTGGTAGGATTTAACCTTAACATCCTTGGTAATATCAGTTGGATGCTTTACCTATAAGCTATGAGAAATCCTAGGGAGCTAGGTTGTTTATCTAACCACGGACCACATGGCTCAGTTGGTTGAGCATCAGACTAGCACGCAGGAGGTTGTGAGGTCTTTAAAGTGCAGCCTTGGTAATTTCATACTTAACCCTTTGGCGTCCAAACCTGCCTAAACTGGCCATACTTAGTATTTTACTCTGTCTAATGCCAGATGATTTTACTCGTGAATGGGGAACCCCTGAGAGTCAATGGGTTAATCACTCACTGAAAAACTATGTCCCCATTAACCCTTTGGCGTCCAAACCGGCCTAAACCGGCCAGACTGTCTAACACCAGACAATTGTACGCGTCAATGGGGAACCCCTGGGAGTCAAATTATGGGTTAAATGGTCAGACTTTCAACTCTGTGTAATGTTAAAGAACCCATACACTATTTGATAAGAGCAGGGGACACAGTTCAAGGTATTGTGTTCTGGCCTGAATATGTCCCCAATTTAATTGCGCATTGAGGAGATAGAACACCTGAGACATGTTAATGAAGACTGTGAGTGAGTGAGTGAGCGAGTAATCTGGGTTGTTCATCGACAAAGTGTACCACTAGTTTGCAGGCTCTTCATTGTCATGCACCTCCAATTTGAAAGGATTTATTAAGCTAGTTACTTGACAACGGGTGAAAGGCCAACTGAATAAACCTCTGCCACAGCCACTTCTCACCTGACGATAGCCCTAAAATCAATTTGCAAAAACGAATATAGTCATCTGACCTAGACTCAGCACATGTACATCGGCGAAAGATCCATCAGGATTTGCTCCTCCAATTACCATAACACGCCTTTGTTGGTTTCTCTCTTGGCCTTCAGCGAAATAGGTGCATGTATGACCGACTCTAATGCAAGGACCTTCTCCTTCAGGAGAAAGAGCGTACCATAAATTTGGTTTTGGAGAATTCTTTGCCTCTAGGATCGGAAGAATCTCCATTTGTTTCCTAAAATTCAGTACTTTCTATGGTTTTCTATGGGTCGAAAGAAAATCCGAGAACTACTTGGTGTAGGCACTCATATAGTGGTCCGGTGTAGTCACTCATATACTGGTCCCAGGTGGCGTACTTACTCATGCGTAATCATGCCTAGCCGTACCTAAGCATCCCTAACTTTACTTAAGCATCCCTAAGCCTACTAAAGCGT
Source organism: Montipora capricornis (assembly GCF_036669925.1). Classification (NCBI taxonomy): domain Eukaryota; kingdom Metazoa; phylum Cnidaria; class Anthozoa; order Scleractinia; family Acroporidae; genus Montipora; species Montipora capricornis. The sequence goes on from NC_090885.1 coordinate 54,745,996, forward strand.
ACTTAAGCATCCCTAAGCCTACTTACGCATCCTTCTTCATCCCTAGCCGTACCTAAACATCCCTATCCGTACTTAAGCATCCTTAATCATCCCTAGCCGTACTTAAAGCATCCCTAAGCGTACTTAAGCATCCTTCTTCATCCCTAGCCGTACCTAAGCATCCCTAACCGTACTTAAGCATCCTTAATCATCCCTAACCGTACTTAAGCAACCTTTAGCGTACTTAAGCATCCCTAAGAGTACTTAAGCATCCTTCTTCATCCCTAGCCGTACGTAAGCATCCCTAACCATACTTAAGCATCCTTAATCATCCCTAGCCGTACTTAAGCATCTCTAAGCGTACTTAAGCATCCTTCTTCATCCCTAGCCGTATATATAAAGCATCCCTAACCGTACTTAAGCATCCTTAATCATCCCTGACCGTACGTAAGCATCCTTAATCATCCCTAACCGTACTTAAGGAACCTTTAGCGTACTTAAGCATCCCTAAGCGTACTTAAGCATCCTTCTTCATCCCTAGTCGTACTTAAGCATCCCTAACCATACTTAAGCATCCTTAATCATCCCTAGCCGTACTTAAGCATCCCTAAGCGTACTTAAGCATCCTTAATCATCCCTAACCGTACTTAAGCATCCTTAATCATCCCTAGCCGTATTTAAGCATCCCTATCCGTACTTAAGGATCCTTAATCATCCTTAGCCGTACTTTAGCATCCCTAACCGTACTTAAGTATCCTTAATCATCCCTAACCGTACTTAAGCATCCTTCTTCATCCCTAGCCGTACCTAAACATCTCTAAGCGTACTTAAGCATCCTTCTTCATCCCTAGTCGTACTTAAGCATCCCTAACCATTCTTAAGCATCCTTAATCATCCCTAGCCGTACTTAAGCATCCCTAAGCGTACTTAAGCATCCTTAATCATCCCTAACCGTACTTAAGCATCCTTCTTCATCCCTAGCCGTACCTAAGCATCCCTATCCGTACTTAAGGATCCTTAATCATCCTTAGCCGTACTTTAGCATCCCTAACCGTACTTAAGTATCCTTAATCATCCCTAACCGTACTTAAGCATCCTTAATCATCCCTAGCCGTACTTAAGTATCCCAAAGCGTACTTAAGCATCCTTCTTCATCCCTAGCCGTACCTAAGCATCTCTAACCGTACTTAAGCATCCTTAATCATCCCTAGCGGTACTTAAGCATCCCTAACCGTACTTAAGCATCTTCAAGCATCCCTATATAGAAAGTTCCCCGTCAGAGGTCACCTTTGACTCTAGACAATCGGCTCTTAATCCGCAAAAACATAAAACTGCTGAGAGAATATTGCCTTTTGTCACTACATACCACCCTGCGGTAAAGAAACTTAAATAAATCGTGATGGAAAACTGGAGTTTCATAGAAAACCAGCCTCTGCTGAAAACAATTTTTACAAATCCTCCGATCATATCTTACAAAAGAGGTAAATCTCTAAACCACATGCTTGTAAGAGCAAAACTATAATTTGAAGGCTCTGAAAATGCGACGCAACCACAAAAACCACATTGGGAATCCGTGTAGGCCTGTCTTTGCTTTTCCTTTCAAGGATGCTTAAGTACGGCTAGGGATGAAGAAGGATGCTTAAGTACGCTTAGGGATGCTTAAGTACAGCTAGGGATGCTTAGGTACGGCTAGGGATGATTAAGGATGCTTAAGTACGGCTAGGGATGAAGAAAGATGCCTAAGTACGCTTAGGGATGCTTAAGTACGGCTAGGGATGATTAAGGATGCTTAAGTACGGTTAGGGATGCTTAAGTACGGTTAGGAATGCTTACGTACGGCTAGGAATGATTAAGGATGCTTAAGTATGCTTAGGGATGCTTAAGTACGGCTAAGGATGATTAAGGATGCTTAAGTACGGTTAGGGATGCCTAGGTACGGCTAGGGATGCTTAGTTACGGCTAGGGATGATTAAGTATAGTGAAGTACGCTCCCTGGGACCACTATATGAGTGACTACTCCGGACCACTATACGAGTGCCTACACCAAGTAGTTACCGAAAATTCGAGATAACTATGCAAATAAAGACGTGTTAATGACCTTGAGGAGGGGGTGGTGACAGAACAGTATTCCAAATGATTAAATGAGATATAAGAGTGCTTTTAGGAAATACTTTTTGATAAAGAACTAACTTACTTCTCCTGTCTAAATGGCTTGATAAAACCCAATTTCCGCCCATTTTTGTGTATTATTAAATACGTTTTAGGTTTTTGTCTCTGAAGTAGTTACTCCTCCCCAGAAAGTGAGGTTTTGGGCTTTCTAATTGTACTCAATTGGTAACCTCTCAATTTATCCTTGAAAACAAGATGGCGGAATTATTGGTCACCACAGTAAGAGATAAAGATTATATGTCGTTACAAGTGAAGAAACTTAAGACAAAATCACTTAGCAGAACAGGCAAAAATAAAGAAGAAACAGCTTCAAAAGTTAAGGTACTTCGTGAAAAACTAAGCCAGTGGATGAAGGAGCGAGAAGCATCGAAGACTGCTACAAAAAAACTTAAATCTGTGAACAAAGATAACTCTACTCTTCCTGATGTACCGAAGTTTCGAACACGTTCAGCAATGTCTGGTTCTTCTTCGGCAAACGCTGCAAACAGAAATCCTCACAGCAATCCCAGGAGAAAACCGTTGTATCCTGAACCACAGAGAGACCGTACCACTCTAATGTGATATCGTAGATATCAAAGTCTGATAACCCGCTAGTCAAAAGACCACCTTCTGCCA